>NC_069500.1:1401940583-1402196052 GCF_027579735.1 Bombina bombina
AGATAGCTACAATATAATTAATAATTATATTGTAGCTATTTTAGGATTTATTTTTATTTTACAGGCAACTTTGTATTTATTTTAACTAGGTACAATAGTTATTAAATAGTTATTAACTATTTAATAGCTACCTAGTTAAAATAAAGACAAATTTACCTGTAAAATAAAACCTAACCTAAGTTACAATTACACCTAACAATACACTATCATTAAATAAATTAAATTAATTAACTGCAATTACCTAAAATTAAATACAATTAAATAAAATAAACTAAAGCACAAAAAAACACCAAATTACAGAAAAAAAAAAATTACAAGAAGTTTAAAGGGACACTGAAACCAAATTTTTTTCTTTCGTGATTCAGATAGAGCATTCAATTCTAAGCAACTTTCTAATTTACTCCTATTATCAATTTTTCTTCATTCTTTTGCTATCTTTATTTGAAAAAGAAGGCATCTAAGATTTTTTCTTGGTTCAGAACTCTGGACAGCACTTTTTAATTGGTGGATGAATTTTCCACCAATCAGCAAGGACAAACCAGATTGATCACCAAAAATGGGCCGGCATCGGCATTGCATTTCAAATAAAGATACCAAGAGAATAAAGAAAATTTGATAATAGGAGTAAATTAGAAAGTTGCTTAAAATTGCATTCTCTATCTGAATCACGAAAGAAAAAAATTGGGTTCAGTGTCCCTTTAAACTAATTACACCTAATCTAAGCCCCCTAATAAAATAAAAAAGCCCCCCAAAATAATGAAATTCCCTACCCTATACTAAATTACAAATAGCCCTTAAAAGGGCTTTTTGCGGGGCATTACCCCAAAGTAATCAGCTCTTTTACCTGTAAAAAAAGATATAACCCCCCCAACATTAAAACCCACCACCCACACACCCAACCCTACTCTAAAACCCACCCAATCCCCCCTTAAAAGAACCTAACACTACCCCGTTGAAGCTCTCCAAACCTTGAGCCGTCTTCACCCAGCTGGGCACAAGTGGACCTCCAGGGGGCAATAGTCTTCATCTGATCCAGCCAGAAGAGGACATCCAGACCTGCAGAAGTCTTCATCGAGACGGCATCTTCTATCTTCTTCCATCCGGAGCGGAGCGGGTCCATCTTGAAGACATCCGACGCGGAGCATCCTCTTCCATCTGACGGCGACTGAAGAATGAAGGTTCCGTTAAATGACGTCATCCAAGATGGCATCACTTCAATTCCGATTGGCTGATAGAATTCTATCAGCCAATCGGAATTAAGGTAGGAAAAATCCTATTGGCTGATGCAATCAAGCTTGCATTCTATTGGCTGATTGGAACAGCCAATAGAATGCAAGGTCAATCCTATTGGCTGATTGGATCAGCCAATAGGATTTTTCCTACCTTAATTCCGATTGGCTGATATAATTCTATCAGCCAATCGGAATTGAAGGGACGCCATCTTGGATGACGTCATGTAAAGGAACCTTCATTCTTCAGTCGCCGTCGGATGGAAGAGGATGCTCCGCGTCGGATGTCTTCAAGATGGACCCGCTCCGCTCCGGATGGAAGAAGATAGAAGATGCAGCCTGGATGAAGACTTCTGCTGGTCTGGATGTCCTCTTCTGGCCGGATCGGATGAAGACTTCTGCCCCTCTGGAGGTCCAGTTGTACCCGGCTGGGTGAAGACGGCTCAAGGTAGGGAGGTCTTCAAGGGGGTAGTGTTAGGTTTTTTTAAGGGGGGATTGGGTGGGTTTTAGAGTAGGGTTGGGTGTGTGGGTGGTGGGTTTTAATGTTGGGGGGGTTGTATATCTTTTTTTACAGGTAAAGGAGCTGATTACTTTTAAGTCCTTTTAAGGGCTATTTGTAATTTAGTATAGGGTAGGGAATTTTATTATTTTGGGGGGGCTTTTTTATTTTATTAGGGGGCTTAGATTAGGTGTAATTAGTTTAAACTTCTTGTAATTTTTTTTATTTTCTGTGATTTAGTGGGGGTTTTTTGTACTTTAGTTTATTTTATTTAATTGTATTTAATTTTAGGTAATTGCAGTTAATTAATTTAATTTATTTAATGATAGTGTTGTGTTAGGTGTAATTGTAACAGGTTAGGTTTTATTTTACAGGTAAATTTGTCTTTATTTTAACTAGGTAGCTATTAAATAGTTAATAACTATTTAATAACTATTCTACCTAATTAAAATAAATACAAAGTTGCCTGTAAAATAAAAATAAATACTAAAATAGCTATAATGTAATTATTAATTATATTGTAGCTATCTTAGGGTTTATTTTATAGGTAAGTATTTAGTTTTAAATAGGAATAATTTAGTTAATAATAGTAATTTTATTTAGATTTATTTAAATTATATTTAAGTTAGGGGGTGTTAGGGTTAGGGTTAGACTTAGGTTTAGGGGTAAATAACTTTATTATAGTGGCGGCGACGTTGGCGGTGGCAGATTAGGGGTTAATACATTTAATAGGCTATGTGGGCTATGGCGGTTTAGGGGTTAATACTTGAATAGGTTAACTGCGTTGTGGGCTATGGCGGATTAGGGGTTAATAATTTAGTTATTACTTGCGGTGTGGGCTATGGCGGTTTAGGGTTTAATAGAGTTTATTAGTTATTGCGGTGGGGGATTGCTGTTGACAGGTAGATAGACATTGCGCATGCGTTAGGTGTTAGTTTATTTTTGCAGGCATTTTATGAAGTTACGGTGCTCCCATACTCAGAGCAAGGCCTGCTACGGCTGCCTTTTATGCCGAGGTAAAAATGGAGTAAGATTTCTCCATTTTCGCCACGTAAAGCCTTGCGCTGGATATTGGATACCCATTTACGACGCGGTCCCATGTTAGCCTAATGGGAGTAAAAATTGCGAGCGACGGGTGAAATATACGCGCATAACTTGTATGCTACACCGTATATATAATACCAAAATCGCGTAAAATCTGGCTTCGCCGGCTTTTGCGGGCGACACTCTATATGTAATGGAGGCCATGGTGCTGTGTACATCACAGCACAGGATGTATGTGTGAAGTGTATCAACGACCCACCAGGAGGAGGCTAATGGACCGGTTCCCACTACACCTCTGGCAGGCTTGTGACTAACTCCTCACTGGGAGTGATTATGTCAGTGTCCCATAATCCAATCTCTCATCTGTATTTCAGTAGCAGCTCTCTCAATGAAGAATCTGGAGCACCTCAATTCTTCACCTTTGTCCTGTGGAGGCAAAGATAAGACTAGTAACTTCAACTGTGCTCAAGCGATTGCATTTACTTTCAACTTGTAATGTGAGTGAAAAAACCCAACGTGCATAACTGTTATAGCTCCACTCTTAAGCTTATTTGCATTAATATACCATATTATCACTGTTTTAGCACAAAGGATACTATAAAAACAAAGCAAATTAGATCATAGAAGTTAATTGGAAAGTTGTTTAACATTGCATGCTCTATCTAAATCATTAAAGGGATAATATACACCACATTTTATATAACTGCATGTAATAGACACTACTATAAAAAAGAATATGCACAGATACTGATATAAAAATCCAGTATAAAACCATTTAACAAACTTACTTAGAAGCTCCCAATTTAGCACTGTTGATGAGGTTAGGCTGGGACACCCAGTGAAGTGGGCTAAGAAAACAGACCACCCTCCCCTGCATATGAAAAGACCCATTACATAAATAGGAGCAAGCAGGAATATGTAGACATTAGTATACATCTAAAACTTTGCGGCTTTGCTGGGAGTCTGAAAATCAGCACAATGTTATTTAAAAAGAATCAAAACTAATTGTTTTTACAAAAACACCCCCAGATGGGCTATATATAAATGGATTATCTATAAAACATTTAGACAATGAAAAATCTAGTGTACAATGTCCCTTTAATGCTACATTTTAACTTTACTGTCCCTTTAAATAGCCAAATACATAGTTTCTCACCTATCAAATGAAAAGCATTATAATTGCAGAACAGCGATAATTACAACCACAAACCTTGGTAAATACTCTTACCAAACGGGTTATATAAATGTTTGTAATTGTTAGAGATTGTTAGAGATGCACAAGTGTGTTTTGTGAGGTAAAGTAGTCTTGCAAGGTAGAATGAGAGGGGTCTCTGAAGCCTCCAGGTGCAAATGAAGGACTAGCCATGCACTTTCTATGGCTTCTAGAAGTGTGGTCATGATTGTTTAAGCGTATGGAATTTATGAGGATGCTAAAGCACCTGTGAGGTATCTTGCCTCGTGTTTGAGTTTCACTGAGGAGGTTGTCGTATTTTTATTTTATTCATGTTTATTTACAAGGGTTTTTGTACATACATTAGACTCTATTATAGCGTGAATTTTTGGTTGTTGTTATTTTTTTGTGTGGCCAGTATCCTTGACAGTGGAACTCATTATATGCGGCTCCATTGATTAAAACGGAGCTGATCTCACAACTGGCTAGGACGAGGGACGGCTACAAATTTTAATTCTGCAATTTTAAGTTGCAACGTTGCAGACCACTGGTTTTCAAACCTGTTCTCAGGCCTCCCTTACAGGCCACATTTTGAGGATATCTGAACTGGAGTACAGGTGAAATATTCAGCTGATTAGTATACATAGTTATTCTACTGCTCTTATCCAAGGTAATCCTGAAAACCTGGCCTATTTGGGAGGCCTGAAGACAGGTTTGAAAACCAGTGGTCTAGACCAAAGCATCAATAATATTTTCTGTGCTATATAATATTCTCATTGTATAAAAACATAAATTATGCTTACCAGATAATTTCCGTTCCATCTGTATGAGGAGAGTCCATGGCTTCATTCCTTACTTGTGGGAATACTGAACCTGGCCACCAGGAGGAGGCAAAGACACCCCAGCCAAAGGCTTAAATACCTCCCCCACTCCCCTCAACCCCCAGTCATTCTGCAGAGGGAACAGGGAACAGTTGGAGAAATATCAGGGAATAAATGGTGCCAGAAGAACAAAAAATGTTGGTCTGCCCAACGGAGAAAACAGGTGGGGGCCATGGACTCTCCTCATACAGATGGAAAGGAAATTATGTGGTAAGCATAATTTATGTTTTCTATCCTAATATGAGGAGAGTCTACAGCTTAATTCCTTACTTGTGGGAAACATATACCCAAGCTCTAGAGGACACTGAATGAAAGGGCAGGGTTAAACGAGAGGCAGACCAAAAGAAGCTTCACCCGAAGCAAAAACACCAAACTTGTAAAATTTTCTAAAAAGGTAACATAGTAGATGAGGTTGAAAAAAGACCAAAGTCCATCGAGTTCAACCTATACAAATCTAAAATATATACAAAAAGCTCCAGTTAAATTTAAATAATCCCACTAAAAGGTGACCCATTTAATACTAGCAATCATATCCATGAATTTTGTTTATAGACAGATATGTATCCAAATATTTTTTAAATATATCTAGGGTATTGGCATTCACTACCTCCTTTGGTAATGAGTTCCAAAATGTTATTGCTCTTACAGTGAAAAAATGTTTCCGTTATAGGAGATTAAATCTCCTTTCCATTAACCTTAAATTGTGACCTCTGGTCACAAACAATTTTCTTGGAATAAACAGCGCTTCTGCCATCTCTGTATATGGGCCTTGAATATATTTATATAAAGTAATCATGTCACCTCTTAAGCGCCTTTTTTCTAAAGAAATCAGACCCAGTTTGGCTAGCCTCTCCTCATAGGTTAAATTATCCAATACCCTTATTAGCTTTGTGGCCCTTCTCTGAACTTTTTCTAGTTCTGCAATATATTTTTCTTTTGCGATCGGTCCCAAGAACTGCACTCCATACTCAAGGTGAGGTTTTACCAGGGCTTTATATAGTGACAGAATAATGCTTTCCTCCCTTGAGTCAATGCCTCTTTTAATACATGCTAGTATCTTAATAGCCTTTGAAGCTGCTGCCCTGCATTGTGCACCCATCTTTAGCTTGTTATCTATTACTACTCCCAAATCCCTTTCCTCCTGTGTTTGGAGGTTTGCAGGTATGTGAGGACCAGCTAGCTGCCTTACAAATCTGTTCCACAGATGCCTCTTGAAGGTTCAAGAGGAAGCCACCGCTCTAGTAGAATGAGCCTTAATCCTCTGAGGAGGCTTACGTCCTGCTGTTTTATAAGATAAGCGAATAATGCTCCTCAACCAAAAAGACAAGGAAGTGGGTGAGGATTTCTGCCCCTTACGCTTCCCAGAATAGACAAAAAAACAAAGAAATGGCTTGAAGATAGAACTTCAAGGCCCAAACCACATCCAAATTATGAAGTAACCGCTCCTTCGAAGAAGGGCTAGGACACAAGGAAGGAACAACAATCTCCTGATTGATGTTGTGATCAGAAACCACATTAGGAAGAAAACCTAACCCAGTATGAAGAACTGCCTCATCAGCACGAAATACTAGTTAAGGGGGCTCACATTGCAAGGCAGCCATCTCAGATACTCTGCGTGCCAAGGCAATAGCCAGTAAAAAGAGAACCTTCAAAGATAATTTAATGTCAAGGCCGTGCAGAGGCTCAAATGGAGCCCTCTGCAAAACCTTAAGAACAAAATTTAAACTCCAAGGAGGAGCGCTAGGTCGAAACACAGGTCTGATTCTAGACAGAGCCTGAACGAAGGACTGGACGTCTGGAAGCTCTGCGAGCCTCTTGTGCAGTAAAACAGATAGGGACGAAATCTGTCCCTTAAGAGAGCTAGCTGAAAGACCCTTCTCCAGAACATCCTGGAAAAAAGAAAGAATCCTGGAAACCCTGACCTTATGCCAGGGAAATCCACGCTCTTCACACCAGAATAAGTAGGTCCTCCACATCTTATGATAGATGCAACGAGTAACTGGCTTACAAGCTTGAATGAGAGTATCAATAACTCTCTCAGAAAAAACTCTCTTGGCTAGGACTAAGTGTTCAATCTCCACGCAATTAGCCTCAGAGAATCTAGATTTTGATGAACAAAAGGACCTTGTTCCAGCAGATCCCTGCGACAATGTAACCTTCATGGAGGAGAAGATGACATCCTCACTAGATCCGCAAACTGCATCCTTCACGGACACCATGGAGCAATCAGTATCACTGCTCCTGTTTGATGCGAGCCACTACACGAGGAAGAAGTGGTAACGGCGGGAAAAGGTAGATTAGACTGAACCTCCAAGGCACTGCTAATGCATCTATTAGCTCCGCCTGAGGATCCCTGGACCTCGACCTATATCTGGGTAGCTTGGTATTGAGACGAGACGCCATGAGATCTATCTCCGGCGTCCATCACCTGTTGCATATCTCCGCAAACACTTCAGGATGGAGAGACCATTCCCCCTGATGAAAGGATTGTCTGCTGAGAAAATCCGCTTCCCAGTTGTCCACACCCAGAATGTGGATCGCTGACAGAGAACAGCTGTGGGTCTCCACCCACTCCAGAATACAAGATACTTCCCTTATTGCTAGGAAGCTTCTTGTTCCCCCCTGATGGTTGATGCAAGCCACCGAGGTTATGTTGTCCGATTGGATCTGATAAACTAGGTCAAACCCAGAAGGGGCCAAGCCTTCAAACATTGAAGATCGCTCAAAGTTCTAAGATGTTGATCGAGAGGAGGGATTCCTCTCAAGTCCACAGGCTCTGTTTCTTCCTGGCACCCCAAACAGCTCCCCATTCTGAGAAACTCTCGTCCGTAGTCACAATCTCCAAGGATGGTCTCAAGAAGAACGTCCCTTGGGACAGGTGATCTGGAAAAAGCCACCAGGAGAGCGATTCTCTCGACTGGCTGTCTAGAGAAATCTGTTGAGACAGTTCTGAATGATTGCCATTCCATTGTCTCATCATGCACAGCTGAAGAGGTCTGAGATGAAATCTGGCAAAGTGGATGATGTCCATGCCGGACTCCATGAGTCCAATTACCTCCGTACACTGAGCCACAGATGGCCTGAAGGAGGTCTGGAGGGCAAGACAATAGGAAGTTAGCTTGTAACGGATCTGGTCTGTAAGAAATATCCTCATAGATATGGAATCTATTATCATACCCAGGAACTCCACCCTGAAACTGGGAATAAGAGAACTATTTTCTAAGTTTATCTTCCATCCATGAGATCAAAGAAGGGAAAGAAGAGCTTTCGAATAGTTCTCTGCCAGGTGACAGGACGGTGCTTGAACCAAAATATTGTCTAAGTACGGCGCCACTTCAATATGTGATTAATCCCTCCTGTTCAATAATCCCCTTCCGGAGACATTAACCCTCGATTCCATTCAGATAAAAGGAGTTACACTGTGACCCTGTCTTCTTGCGTTATTAAATGTGTATAAAAAATGAAACAATATTACCGGAATCTATGCCGTGGAACAGAAACACAGCCTCTCATGTTTGACAGTCTTAAAGCATCGCTCCTAAAAAGGAACTTGGGTGATAGAAGCAGGCAGTGAAACCCGTCAACATTGATTGCTTAGGAGCTGTTAATACGAGTCTGGATGGGTTCGCAGAAAGAATCTCCCTGCATCTCCAGACTATAACATTTGCCAATGCTCTCACTGAGAGGCTGACAAGACTACTTAAAACTCCAGTCCCATTTTGAAGAGTACTACCCTCCATAACGAACTACTCTGTATCTTCTGACACTTCTCTGCCAACCTGCGATGAAAGAATGACTGGGGGATGAGGGGAGTGGGGGGGGGGGGGTATTTAAGCCTTTGGCTGGGGTGTCTTTGCCTCCTCCTGGTGGTCAAGTTCAGTATTCCCACAAGTAAGGAATGAAGCCGTGGACTCTCCTCATATTAAGATGGCAAGAATAGGCCTCATGCAGCTGCCAATCCCATCTTTTCTGTTTAACCACAACAATCTAAAACAGCTTCTAAACTGAGTATCTGACCCAAAAACACCCTGAGCACCATGCTCCTGTCAGGTTAATAGTTCTCTCCATAAGATTTATGGCAGGAATTTATTTTAGCCTGTGCTGAGCCGTTCAGTAAGATTCTCTAAGGGCTGCTTGCTAGCTGATATCAATTCAAAGCAAAACCAACCATCAATAATAACCCACTGAGCAAAACTGAAGACACCTTGCAGCAGTCAATACAAATAACTGTCATTGCTATGAAAACACATATCATTTTATACCATCATTCATTCTTATTTCAATGATTTAACTAATGTTAAAGCCTGTGTATATGGGCCAAAAGGATTAAGGAAAGAAATATCCCTATCTCTCTATTCATCTATCTCTATCCCTCTATCTCTATCCCTATATCCCTCTATCTCCATCCCTCTATCTCCATCCCTCTATCCCCATCCCTCTATCCTCATCCCTCTATCCCTATCCCTCTATCTCTCTATCCCTATCCCTCTATCCCCATCCCTCTATCCCTATCCTAAACCATCTATCTCTATCCCTCTATCACTATCCCTCTATCCCTATCCTTATACCTCTATCTCTATCCCTCAATCCATGTATCCATCTATTCCCTATATCCTTATCGCTATCCCCATCCCTCTATCTCTAGCCCTCTATCTCTAGCCCTCTATCTCTCTATCCCTATCTCTATCCCTAACCCTCTATTCATCTATCCCTATCCCTCTATCTCTATACCTCTATCTCTTCCTATCCCGCTATCTCTATTCCTCTATCTCTATCCCTCTATCTCTCCCTATCCCTCTATC
Organism: Bombina bombina; assembly: GCF_027579735.1. Lineage (NCBI taxonomy): Eukaryota > Metazoa > Chordata > Amphibia > Anura > Bombinatoridae > Bombina > Bombina bombina. Next base: position 1,401,950,210 of record NC_069500.1, read on the forward strand.
TCTATCCCTCTATCTCTCCCTATCTCTCTATCTCTATCCCTCTTTATCTAACCGTCTATCTTTCTTTACCTATTCCTCTATCCCTATCTCTACTTCTAACCCTGTATCCCGCTATTCATCTATCCCTATATTTCTACCCCTATCTCTCTATCCCTATCCCTATCCCTATCCCTCTATCCCTAGCCCTCTATCCCTAGCCCTCTATCCCTAGCCCTCTATCTCTATCCCAATCCCTTTAACTCTATCCCCATTCCTCTATTCCTCTATCTCTATCCCTCTATCTATCTATCTATCTATCTATCTATCTATCTATCTATCTATCTATCTATCTATCCCTATCTCTCTATCCATCTATCTCTATCCGTCTATCCCTATCCCTCTATCTATCCCTATCTCTCTATCCATCTATCAGTATCTCTCTATTCCTAACTCTCTATCCATCTATCCCTATCCCTCTATCTCTATCCATATCCCTCTATCCATCTATCACTATCCCTCTATTTCTTTATTTGTCTGCAGTGTAGGATCCCCCTAATCCTCCAACCTCTCTGATCCCACTCAAACAGCTGTCTAACCCTCCCCCCTCTAACTATTGCCGCCATCTTAGGTACTGCCAGCTTTTTGCCAGTACCTATAAAGCCTTTTTTTATAAAAAAAATGTTTTATTTAATTTTTTGTTTTCCTGTAGTGTTGTGGGGCATGCAATTTTAAACAACTTTCCACTGTAGTTTTATCATCAAATTTTCTTTGTTCTTTGCTATTCTTTGTTAAAAGCTAAACCTAGGTAGGCTCATATGCTAATTTCTAAGCCCTTGAAGGCTGTCTCTTATTGCAGTGCATTTTAACAGTTTTTCAGACCCAAAAGTGCTAGTGCATGTGTGCCATGTAGATAATATTGTGCTCATATCCATGGAGTTATTTATGAGTCAGCACTGATTGGCTAAAATGCAAATCTGTCAAGAACTGAAATAAAGGGGCAGTCTGCAGAGGCTTTTAGATACAAGGTAATCACAGAGGTAAAAAGTAAATCAATATAACAGTGTTGGTTATGCAAAATCGGGGAATTGATAATAAAGGGATTATATATCTTTTTTTAAACAATAAACAAATTAATGTAGACTGTCCCTTTAAACAGAAATTTAAGGGACAATAAACCACTGTGTAAAATGTATGCTTGTCCCACACTCCCTAGACATGCCAAAAAAGCAAACTGTGAAACCTAGTATGCTGCACATAAGCAGCTGGTGTAGGCAGTTTGCAGCATTTTCAAGAATTTGCTTTGCTTTTTGGCCTGGAGCGTGGGACAAGCACAGTAGTTACACAAAAGCATAAGATATGTATGTCCTTCTAAAACCCTCTTGTATAAATATTGTGCTTTGTACCACGCCCCCTAGGAGTCTAAAAAGCTAATTCTGTAACCTGTAAATGCTGCAGATCAAATAACTGGTAGAGGAGATTTTCAGCTTTTTAAAAACCTAGCTTATAAATTCAGCTTTTTGGCCTGTATAGGGAGTGTGGGGAAACGCTCTATTTTTTTTACACAAAAACAAGAGGCGTCTAATATCTCTTTAGTATAATGAGACAATCCAGCCTCTTTGGAAGTAGTGAGAAAACAGAATTTTCATTGTTATTGTTTACAGCAAAATTAATAATGAATGAATATTGCAGTTATTTTATTTATCATGATTTTAAAGTGACATAAACCCCCAAAAAATCTTTCATGATTCAGGTAGAGCATAAAATAAAAAACAACTTTCCAATATACTGCTATAATCAAATTGACTTTGTTCTCTTGGTATTCTTTTTTGAAAAGCATGCAGGATGGTGAAGGAGCATGCACTCTATGGCAGCTGTTGTATAGCTATATTTGTATACATTTACAAAAACACTATGTGGCACTGTAGCAGCAGTGTTTCCTGTCATGGATTGCTCCATATAATGTGCGTGTTAAATATCCAGGTATCTCTTCAGCAAAGAATAAAAAAAGAACAAAGTAAATTTGATATTAGAAGTAAATTGGAAATTGATAAATATTTTTGGGGGGTTTTGTGTCCATTTTAAGGAAGATAAAATAGTGTGTTCATTGTCCCTTTAAGTAAGAAGATATGAATATATTGTGCAGTAATAAGAAACTGATTTTTACATTCAACCAGTTCTCATATTCATTTTGATTCCTATTTTTTATTTTATTTTATTAGTTTGGAACAGGGATCTATAAGCTGTAACATAAAAAACATAATAAAAAGAGCCTAGTGGTTACTACTATGATAATGGTATGTTTAAGGTTCAGGACAATATAAAAAAATAAAGAATAAATATAGAAATGCAGGTCCTATTATGATAAAGTGTATTGCAATCTAATTACAAAATGAGCATTTAGCCCTTGCAGCTTTAGTTTCTGAGTAATGCTGTATAAATATTTATGCTAATGAGCATGTCTGGTATTTTTTATTTATTATTTCGAGAAAGGTGGCACCCTAATAGAACCAAAGCTGTGAGGCTTTTATCATTGCTATGGCATTTAGCTAGTAGCCGGGCAGAAAGATGAAGATTACTGCTATCAAATAAGGGGTCTCAAGACTGTATCTGTATTGTGGGGGAGGTAACAGAGGGGATATCCCCCTAATGATGTTCCATGGTGGTCAGCTGATAACCATGTGACACCAATCACCTACTAATGAATATATGGAATAGCGTTCCTCCCCCTTCACAAACACTGCACAGTATTTTTAGGGGCATTACCATGGTGATCACCTGAAAAATTGAAAAACATGTGCCATTTTATTTAAAAGAGGGTAATGTTCTTTTTCAAATGAGGGGGCCTCATATTCCTCTAAATAAATCAGAGGGGTAGATAGGGGCTCTGTAGTAGCCCCCTCCCCCACCACTTCCAATCACTATCTAGTGGGGCAGGTGGTAACCATGTTAAATAGTGGTCAGTAGCATTTTAGGATAACCAGTGACCCCTCTTTTGAAAGAGGGGAGTCTGCACTTGTCCCTCTAGCCCAAACTGGGGTTCGACAGGTTTTACAGCCATCACCTGCATGTTACAGGGGCTGGTCACAGTCTTGTGCTTTTATTTGTCACATAACGATTACTAAACTTCAAGCACTGTATTGTCAGTGTGTTCTCCCAGTGATCACAATCCTAAAATGTTTTTGCTGTTATTACTCCTGAATCTCAAAATTTTAACTTCCTGAAAACAACATGAAATTATTATCTGCATTGTTAATTTTCTGATTTAATAACCCAAAAATAAAATGTGCATGATTAATTAAATCACAGTCTGAAGGGTCTGTATGGTGATTGATCCCTTAATTGCGTGTAGTGATGCTAGTAGGTGGCATGTGTCCAATTAACCTGTTGTGCTCCAAACCCGCAGACCTATGGCACAGATTACAAATGGTGCACTAACGCTAGTGCTGGCCGCCATATGAGTATCACTGGACCGCACCAAAATTAGCACATAAATTGATAATACAATCTATTTTAAAACAGATATAACAGAGGAGGTTTAGCATGGTCAACATCGCTCTAGTGCGCCCACTACTTTCAATGGATACAGAACCCAGCTAAATATCGCTAATATTACAAGTTAAAAGTTATGGGTTGGAAAAGAATGAAAGCCCAAAAGCTCTAGAAGAATTAGTGCGGCTTGGAACCTGAAATAAAGTGTAAGGGTTTAAAAAAAGAAATACATGTAAGAAAAATATAATTTTCATATTGAAAAATGCAATATGGTATATGACAAAGTTTTTGCTTTAAAGCAGTGTTCTCAAAGTACCAGACCTGGGGCCATATGCGACCCTCAAGAAAGTTTAATCTGGCCCTCTCTTGTTTATTAGGTAAATTATTAATTTGGGCACATCCATTTTTTTATGGTTCTAAGAGGTGTTGTCAATCTATATAGGCACTGGCAAAATAAATATAAAGACAGCATGCGTTGTCCAGTGTAGACTCTCATCATGCACTGCTTGGATAAATGTAACTTTTTATTCAGTTCCAAAATGATCACTTCACTTGGCACTTACAAGATAAATATATTCGGTATATGTCTATTATGGACTACAGCTCCTCCCATGCACTACTATTTGTGTAAATGTCACTTCCAGTTTCTAGAATACCCAGTTCCAGAGCACTCACTCTGTTCAAGTGGCCCCAATGGGAAAAAAAAACACTTGGTCAGTGACACCTGGATATAATGAGCTTGATGCCCTGCTTTAATGTATATATATTCTACATGTTCATTCGTTTTCGGATGAATGTCCATTCGTACCGAAAATTGGATTTTCCAATTGGATTTTAAATTAGAAGATCCCAATGAATGCACAAACAAAAAAATAATGCTGAAATCAATTTTTAAGGCTTGTTACTTACAATAAGGCGTTCTGGAGAGCACGCTTACATGATCCTCTTCTTGCTAGGTCTCAGGGAGCCGAACTGCTAAGCCTCCTGTTAGTGCGACCAGGGCTCTGGCAAAAAGAGGATCGGGTAAGGCTAAGTATGTAGCTACAGGTGAACTTTCACCTGTACCTTCGAAACATTTACATTATTCGTAATGAAAACGAATGTAGACGTTAAACGAAAATTCAATTTTTGTCTCGTTTTAAACACAACGAAAACCAAATAGTGCAAGTGCAGGGAACGAATATTTGGGGAAATTAACTTCCTTGAATATTCAGAATGAAAATTTCATACGAAACAAAATTTCTTCCCTGCAAATGTCTAGATAGATAGATACATAGATAGATAGATAGATAGATAGATAGATAGATAGATAGATAGATAGATAGATAGTTAGATGGTCAAAGTAACAAAAAGATGCAGTGTTTTCAGACCTCGAATAATGCAAAGAAAACAAGTTCATATTAATTATTAAATAACACAACACTAATGTTTTAACTTACAGTTCAGAAATCAATATTTGGTAGAATAACCCTGATTTTCAATCACAGCTTTCATGCGTCTTGGCGTGTTGTCTTCCAGTCTTTCACATTGCTGTTGGGTGACTTTATGCCACTCCTAGTGCAAAAATGCTTGGCTTCATTTGATGGCTTGTGACCATCTATCTTACTCTTGATCACATTCCAGAGGTTTTCAATGGGTTCAGGTCTGGAGATTGGACTGGCCATGACAGGGTCTTGATCTGGTGGTCTTCCATCCACACCTTGAGTGACCTGGCTGTGAGGCTTGGACCATTGTCCTGCTGGAAAAACTGATCCTCAGAGTTGGGGAACATTGTCAGAGAAGAAGGAAGCAAGTTTTCTTCCAGGATAAAAGGTCCATTTTAGTCAAACACATACCTATAAATAGTAAAACCAGAGAAACTGATCATTTTGCAGTTTTCTCTTGATCAGATTTGTATGTATTATAAACTATTAGAACAGCTATAGAGTCTGAACAGGCTGAACAACCTGTAGCTAAACATTTTCTAATGGTTATACTTCCAGTTTCTAAATTTAGATAAATGATCATTGATCATGTTCCATCCGTACGCAGGGGTGTAAACAGGGCTAGGCTACTATTGCAAAAATGAATCCATGTGGATAATTACATTGCAAACTCTGGTCCCTAGGGCCTAGATTTAGAGTTCGGCGGTAGCCGTCAAAACCAGCGTTAGAGGCTCCTAACGCTGGTTTTGGCCGCCCGCTGGTATTTGGAGTCAGTGATTAAAGGGTCTAACGCTCACTTTGCAGCCGCGACTTTTCCATACCGCAGATCCCCCTACGCCATTTGCGTATCCTATCTTTTCAATGGGATCTTTCTAACGCCGGTATTTAGAGTCGTTTCTGCAGTGAGCGTTAGAGCTCTAACGACAAGATTCCAGCCGCCTGAAAAAAGCAGGAGTTAAGAGCTTTCTGGCTAACGCCGGTTTATAAAGCTCTTAACTACTGTACCCTAAAGTACACTAACACCCATAAACTACCTATGTACCCCTAAACCGAGCTCCCCCCACATCGCCGCCACTCGATTAAAAATTTTAACCCCTAATCTTCCGACCGCCACCTACATTATACTTATGTACCCCTAATCTGCTGCCCCTAACCCCGCCGACCCCTATATTACATTTATTAACCCCTAATCTGCCCCCCACAACATCGCCGCCAGCTACTTACAATAATTAACCCCTAATCTTCCGACCGCAAAGCGCCGCCACCTACGTTATCCCTATGTACCCCTAATCTGCTGCCCCTAACACCGCCGACCCCTATATTATATTTATTAACCCCTAATCTGCCCCCCTCAACGTCGCCGACACCTACCTACACTTATTAACCCCTAATCTGCCGAGCGGACCTGAGCGCTACTATAATAAAGTTATGAACCCCGAATCCGCCTCACTAACCCTATCATAAATAGTATTAACCCCTAATCTGCCCTCCCTAACATCGCTGACACCTACCTTCAATTATTAACCCCTAATCTGACGACCGGAGCTCACCGCTATTCTAATAAATGTATTAACCCCTAAAGCTAAGTCTAACCCTAACACTAACACCCCCCTAACTTAAATATAATTTTAATCTAACGAAATAAATTAACTCTTATTAAATAAATTAATCCTATTTAAAGCTAAATACTTACCTGTAAAATAAACCCTAATATAGCTACAATATAAATTATAATTATATTATAGCTATTTTAGGATTAATATTTATTTTACAGGCAACTTTGTAATTATTTTAACTAGGTACAATAGCTATTAAATAGTTAAGAACTATTTAATAGTTACCTAGTTAAAATAATAACAAATTTACCTGTAAAATAAATCCTAACCTAGGATATAATTAAACCTAACACTACCCTATCAATAAAATAATTAAATAAACTACCTACAATTACCTACAATTAACCTAACACTACACTATCAATAAATTAAATAAACACAATTGCTACAAATAAATACAATTAAATAAACTAGCTAAAGTACAAAAAATAAAAAAGAACTAAGTTACAGAAAATAAAAAAATATTTACAAACATAAGAAAAATATTACAACAATTTTAAACTAATTACACCTACTCTAAGCCCCCTAATAAAATAACAAAGCCCCCCAAAATAATAAATTCCCTACCCTATTCTAAATTAAAAAAGTTACAAGCTCTTTTACCTTACCAGCCCTGAACAGGGCCCTTTGCGGGGCATGCCCCAAGAAGTTCAGCTCTTTTGCCTGTAAAAAAAAACATACAATACCCCCCCCCCAACATTACAACCCACCACCCACATACCCCTAATCTAACCCAAACCCCCCTTAAATAAACCTAACACTAATCCCCTGAAGATCTTCCTACCTTGTCTTCACCATCCAGGTATCACCGATCCGTCCTGGTTCCAAGATCTTCATCCAACCCAAGCGGGGGTTGGCGATCCATAATCCGGTGCTGAAGAGGTCCAGAAGAGGCTCCAAAGTCTTCATCCTATCCGGGAAGAAGAGGCGATCCGGACCGGCAACCATCTTGATCCAAGCGGCATCTTCTATCTTCATCCGATGACGACCAGCTCCATCCTGAAGACCTCCACCGCGGACCCATCTTCTTCCGGCGACGTCCAACTGCAGAATGACGGTTCCTTTAAGGGACGTCATCCAAGATGGCGTCCCTCGAATTCCGATTGGCTGATAGGATTCTATCAGCCAATCGGAATTAAGGTAGGAATATTCTGATTGGCTGATGGAATCAGCCAATCAGAATCAAGTTCAATCCGATTGGCTGATCCAATCAGCCAATCAGATTGAGCTCGCATTCTATTGGCTGATCGGAACAGCCAATAGAATGCGAGCTCAATCTGATTGGCTGATTGGATCAGCCAATCGGATTGAACTTGATTCTGATTGGCTGATTCCATCAGCCAATCAGAATATTCCTACCTTAATTCCGATTGGCTGATAGAATCCTATCAGCCAATCGGAATTCGAGGGACGCCATCTTGGATGACGTCCCTTAAAGGAACCGTCATTCTGCAGTTGGACGTCGCCGGAAGAAGATGGGTCCGCGGTGGAGGTCTTCAGGATGGAGCCGGTCGTCATCGGATGAAGATAGAAGATGCCGCTTGGATCAAGATGGTTGCCGGTCCGGATCGCCTCTTCTTCCCGGATAGGATGAAGACTTTGGAGCCTCTTCTGGACCTCTTCAGCACCGGATTATGGATCGCCAACCCCCGCTTGGGTTGGATGAAGATCTTGGAACCAGGACGGATCGGTGATACCTGGATGGTGAAGACAAGGTAGGAAGATCTTCAGGGGATTAGTGTTAGGTTTATTTAAGGGGGGTTTGGGTTAGATTAGGGGTATGTGGGTGGTGGGTTGTAATGTTGGGGGGGGGTATTGTATGTTTTTTTTTACAGGCAAAAGAGCTGAACTTCTTGGGGCATGCCCCGCAAAGGGCCCTGTTCAGGGCTGGTAAGGTAAAAGAGCTTGTAACTTTTTTAATTTAGAATAGGGTAGGGAATTTATTATTTTGGGGGGCTTTGTTATTTTATTAGGGGGCTTAGAGTAGGTGTAATTAGTTTAAAATTGTTGTAATATTTTTCTTATGTTTGTAAATATTTTTTTATTTTCTGTAACTTAGTTCTTTTTTATTTTTTGTACTTTAGCTAGTTTATTTAATTGTATTTATTTGTAGCAATTGTGTTTATTTAATTTATTGATAGTGTAGTGTTAGGTTAATTGTAGGTAATTGTAGGTAGTTTATTTAATTATTTTATTGATAGGGTAGTGTTAGGTTTAATTATATCCTAGGTTAGGATTTATTTTACAGGTAAATTTGTTATTATTTTAACTAGGTAACTATTAAATAGTTCTTAACTATTTAATAGCTATTGTACCTAGTTAAAATAATTACAAAGTTGCCTGTAAAATAAATATTAATCCTAAAATAGCTATAATATAATTATAATTTATATTGTAGCTATATTAGGGTTTATTTTACAGGTAAGTATTTAGCTTTAAATAGGATTAATTTATTTAATAAGAGTTAATTTATTTCGTTAGATTAAAATTATATTTAAGTTAGGGGGGTGTTAGTGTTAGGGTTAGACTTAGCTTTAGGGGTTAATACATTTATTAGAATAGCGGTGAGCTCCGGTCGTCAGATTAGGGGTTAATAATTGAAGGTAGGTGTCGGCGATGTTAGGGAGGGCAGATTAGGGGTTAATACTATTTATGATAGGGTTAGTGAGGCGGGTTAGGGGTTCATAACTTTATTATAGTAGCGCTCAGGTCCGCTCGGCAGATTAGGGGTTAATAAGTGTAGGTAGGTGTCGGCGACGTTGTGGGGGGCAGATTAGGGGTTAATAAATATAACATAGGGGTCGGCGATGTTAGGGCAGCAGATTAGGGGTACATAGGGATAACGTAGGTTGCGGCGGTTTACGGAGCGGAAGATTAGGGGTTAATAATAATATGCAGGGGTCAGCGATAGCGGGAGTGGCAGATTAGGGGTTAATAAGTGTAAGGTTAGGGGTGCTTAGACTCGGGGTACATGTTAGAGTGTTAGGTGCAGACGTAGGAAGTGTTTCCCCATAGGAAACAATGGGGCTGCGTTAGGAGCTGAACGCTGCTTTTTTGCAGGTGTTAGGTTTTTTTTCAGCTCAAACAGTCCCATTGTTTCCTATGGGGGAATCGTGCACGAGCACGTTTTTGATGCCGGCCGCGTCCGTAAGCAACTCTGGTATCGAGAGTTGCATTTGCGGTAAAAATGCCCTACGCTCCTTTTTTGGAGCCTAACGCAGCATTTGTTTTAACTCTCGATACCAGAGTTAAATTTATGGTGCGGCCAGAAAAAAGCCCGCGGAGCGTTAACAGCCCTTTTACCGCCGAACTCTAAATCTAGGCCTAAGGGTTTAATACCCAGTTGGATTTTCAATGTTTTTTGTAGAATAAATTTGTGGGATCCAATGTGTACATCGTAGAAATTTACTTCATGATAAAACTATATGTAATATGAAAGGTGATCTACAAATAATGGCACAGTATAGGCTATGATGGTTATAATATGAAGTTTAAATAATAAATAATGATAACAATAGGGTTTAGAAAATGTGACAGGTAGTTAAAACGTTAATTATACTGGTAAGATTTATACAATGAATAGGAGGTAAGTGGTTGTAATAGTAATAACTGAGATTTCTAGAGGGTTAGGTAATCATTTAATATCTGTATTTAGATACTATGGAGATGCTGGATACAGTAGGTGAATAACTTTATATAGATATTGCTTAGATTAACAGCTATCATATACCTTAATACTGTTTTGAACCACATCCAATTACATACCTGTTGTTACATATAGGCATGTATTGCATAGAGATTGACTTAAAAATAAAAATAAACACGAGTTTTAGCTAAATAGAATATGGGTGCTTTAGAGCAGACATAATAAATGTTGCAATAATGTTAAGATATTGTCATTATGACACACTGTCTTGTTTTTACATATTGTATCTGTTTTTTAATTGCAGTTTTAATTCTGTCTGTATGGTGAACCTGTAGGTGATCGGGACGCAGGCGCAGTTGCTCCTTTGGGACGCCGAAGGGGATGGCTGACGGACGATGCGTAGCAATTATGATGGGATACTTATAGGGGGTAAGTAGTACATTTTTATATAAACAGTTTGAAGAAGGGGCACCACCTCAAAACATCACTATTAAAGCATTTAAAGACAAGAGAGTGCCTTACTAAATATTGGATTTTTATATATGTATATATTGTGTATATATATACTATGCAAAAAAGGCAGCACTCACTGGTCATTTGTAAGTAAAATCTAGCTTTTAATAAAACAAAAAGTTAAAATCTTGGGAAAAACGTTTCAATGCCTAACTGGCATCTTTTTCAAATGTCCCAAAAGGTAAATCCAAAGTGGTCACACCAGCTATGTGGTGTTCCCCATGAGAGCGTAAAACTACTGACTGAATGTGTTATATTTATACAAGTCATAGCTGACATTGAGGCTGTGTCCAGCTGTGGATAATCACTTGCAAATCTGATCAGCTGGTTCCGTTCCCACCCACAAGCTTTATACTTCATTGCGCTGTTAGTTGAGTAACTGCATGGCTAATTTGCATATGTGGGAGTGATCTGCACCGGAGTAGTGTCCAATGATCTTGCAATGTTTTCAGGCGTCATCATGCACGCCCACTTGTCTCGGCTGTGAGTGAAACTTCCCCAAACAAAGGGCTATTAGCCTGTGACTTATGAACTGCTTCTGGCACAACGATGCCATATGTTTCACACAGGTTGGTAAGAGGTCACCTTTGACAATCAACGTAGAAGCTGCATGTTCACCTTGGCGCATGATGTACTGAACATTGTACTGGGATGTAATACACATTCAAAACTTGTAGTGAGGAGATCAAATGTCCCACCTATAGCGGGTACACCCTCGCATTTATTCATAAAGCAACAGCTAATGCAGGAATATCAGGAAATATTGATGGGGTGTAATACACATTCAAATCAGACAACACAAATGCCTCACTTGTAGCGGGTACATCCCCATTGGTTAATATGAAGCTCCCATGCAAGATTAGCAGAAAATGCTTGATAGAGCACACAATCTAGCAACATGTGGGGGTGGTGATGTTAAATAAATTACATCTAATAACACATTAGCCAAGTAGCAAAGGAAGAAAAAAATGTAGAGAAGAAAAAATGAAAAAAGTTAATTTTTTTTCCTTATTTTTTCTATGGAAGCTGGTGCGATCAGTTACTCACCCCCAGGAGTTAATACACATCGGAGAGATGATGATCAAGTGAACACTAACACCTTGATGTTCACTGATGACGATGCTGCACGGATCCTGAACACCACTGACTTGCGTGAGTTGAGGGGAGATATCCCTATTGACATTTATCACAAACTTTTGAATTTAAACAAACCCAAATTTAAATACAACCTACACGCTGTTTATTTGTCTAATTATTATAAAAACAAACTAATACCAAGGGGCTTTAGGATTGCTAATGTACCTACACTAAGAAGAACTAATCCTGAATTTTGCAGAAAATGGTGCTGCATCCTTAATAAATGCTCCTATGATCTAATTTTACTCACCATACAGGAAGTCTCCCGTTTAGAGGATAAAATACAAGTTGAGATAGAGATAATTAAGGCTGAAAGTTATCAGGTGATAATAGATGATAAAACTGACAATTGGATCACCAAATTAGATACATTAGTTAAGAAATATAATAGTGAATTGCTGGCTTCAAAAAATAGAAAACTCTGCACAGTACAGACAGACTACAGAGAAAAAAGGTTGTATAAATGGCTTTATGGGAGTGACGATAGACGTGGGGAACACTTTCCTAGGCGACGCACACAAACAAGAGTTATCAAGAACACTGTTGACACCATAGACACCAGCAGTTGCGAAAGCTCAGGCAGTGATTCTAATTCTGGTAAAACTAAGATAGGGACCACACAACCCCAAGGGGATACGGTTACCACTAGATCAGCAAATAAAAACTAATTTACTACTAGTCAGTCAAAAAACTTGGAAGGAGGCATATCAGACGAGGGGGGTACAAGAAGAAAAATCACTCACAAAAAACTGACATAGTGTATAATTTGAGCATTAGACCCTTGTCCTTTGATGAAAACAAAGTATTGAACAAAGGTTTGTCTTTTATACCCACATCTAAGCCGGATAATTTCCAGACTGAGGTTGACATTTACCGTTTCCAAAGACAGTTAAATATCAGAGAATTTTTCCAGGATCAAAATAAAACTGACTGTAATTACAGCTTTAAGAAACCATCAACTTTTGACCCACCTACTATAAATCCCTCCATATGTAGTTTTACAAGGATGATTAGAACTGACTTAAAAAATAAATCTAAACCAGTTTATTCAAACATAACTAAAACAGAACAGGTGGCCCTTGATACACTGATGCATGACCCGACAATCACCATACACCCTGCTGATAAGGGGGGTGCCATCGTGATTCAAAGCTACGATGACTATAAGCTCGAGGCACTCCGCCAACTTTCCGATGCCTCAACTTATAAAAGGTTATCTTTTAACCCCACATTGTCTTATAAAAAACTTATAAATCCATTGATTTTGGACTCCATAAGGGATATCTTACCACACAAGAAAGTGACTTTCTATCCATAGACTTTCCAAAAACACCAATACTATACCTATTACCCAAAATACATAAGTCACTGACACACCCACCTGGGCGACCTATTGTGTCCGCCAGGGACTCTATATGCTCAGGATTAGCAAAGTACATTGACCATCATCTTCAACCCCTAGTTACTAATTCAAGATCATATTTACAAGATTCATCTGCGATGATACGTAAACTACAAACTTTTCATGTATTGACTGATGGGGATATCCTCATGACCATGGACGTTGACAACCTCTATACTGTCATCCCCCACTTGGATGGCTTGGAGGCTGTTAGATCCATGGCCACGGGAAACCCAGACTATAGGGGTCCTCCATTAGAGTTCCTTTTGGAACTTATGGAACATTGCTTAACCAAACATTATTTCTCTTTTGAAAGTAATTTTTATTTGCAGATAGCAGGGACAGCCATGGGCTTGAACATGGCCCCTATCTATGCCAATATCTTTATGCTCTGGTACCCTATACACATCCCATCATCCTGATGTACACTAGATACATAGATTACTTGTTTTTGATTTGGCGTGGCAGTGAACAGGACTTGAAACTATGGGTAGAACATCTGAATCAGATCAAAGGCCCTATTAGATTCAAAATGGAATGTGATCATGAACAAATACACTTTTTGGATTTAAATATTTTTAAAGTCAGAACTGAACAACATATTAGATTTGGTACATCTTTATACACCAAGAGCACTGACAGAAACTCGTTGCTGCTGGCATCTAGCTATCACTAAACGACACCAAAAGTTAGGCATTATCTCCTCTCAACTCACGCGAGTAATCAGGAATAATTCCAAACCAGAAATCTGCAGTGAACAAGTGGATGCTATGTGTAAGAAATTGGAGGAAAGGCTATATGACATTAAGGATATTAATATGGTGAGACAGAAACTCCACATGTGTAACCAAGATTCGCTCCTAAGACACAAAGAAAGAAAAAACACGACTGAAGAAAAGTTAAACTTCATTACCACATTCTCTCCATCACATGAGACCATAAGGGATTCCATTCCCAATAGATAGGATACCACATTCTCTCCATCACATGAGACCATAAGGGATTCCATTCACAATAGATGGGATTTACTTGAGACCGACAAGAGCCTGGCATCCTGGAAAACTAACACTCCAAGAGTGGTTTACAGACAGGCGAGGAGTATCAGGGACCTACTTGTAAAAAATGATCCCAAAGGTTCCCATCAAGGTGATACGTGGTTAAAATCTCAAAAAAGTGGTTGCTACTAATGCGGTGTTTGTGTTAACTGTAATTCTATGCAAGTTGGAGATTCTTTTCAACATCCACACAAGAATAAAAGATATACCATTCATTACCATCTGAATTGTAACAGCTCATATGTCATATATATCCTAATTTGCCCCTGTTCTCTGGTCTATGTGGGGAAAATGACCACCCCTTTCAAAGATAGAATGGCGAATCACAGATGCTCCATTAGGGAGGCCCTGAAGAATGGAACATCTGATCTCCCAGTTGCCCGACACTTTGCTACACAGAAACTTAGTCCAGATGGATCTACATGTTGGACACCGTCTCTCCTAAAGGATTAAACATTAAATTGGATTTTGGGACGTTCATTGGATAAAAATGATACACTAATGAATGAATACAAATGCACAAAATGTTTCTATCATTGGATTATAAAATGGACATTTTTTTTTTCATTTTTTCTTCTCTACATTTTTTTTTCTTCCTTTGCTACTTGGCTAATGTGTTACTAAATGTCATTTATTTAACATCACCACCCCCACATGCTGCTGTATTGTGTGCTCTATCAAGCATTTTCTGCTAATCTTGCATAGGAGCTTCATATTAACCAATGGGGATGTACCCGCTACAAGTGGGGCATTCGTGTTGTCTGATTTGAATAGATCGAATGTGTATTACACCCCATCGATATTTCCTGTTATTCCTGCATTAGCTGTTGCTTTATGAATAAATGCGAGGGTGTACCCGCTATAGGTGGGACATTTGATCTCCTTACTACAACTTTTGAATGTGTATTACATCCCAGTACAATGTTCAGTACATCATGCACCAAGGTGAACATGCAGCTTCTACGTTGATTGTCAAAGGTGACCTCTTACCAACCTGTGTGAAATATACGGCATCGTTGTGCCAGAAGCAGTTCATAAGTCACAGGCTAATAGCCCTTTGTTTGGGGAAGTTTCACTCACAGCCGAGACAAGTGGGCGTGCATGATGACGCCTGAAAACATTGCAAGATCATTGGACACTACTCCGGTGCAGATCACTCCCACATATGCAAATTAGCCATGCAATTGCTCAACTAACAGCACAATGAAGTATAAAGCTTGTGGGTGGGAACGGAACCAGCTGATCAGATTTGCAAGTGATTATCCACAGGTGAACACAGCCTCGATGTCAGCTATGACTTGTATAAATATAACACATTCAGCCAGTAGTTTTACGCTCTCATGGGGAACACCACATAGCTGGTGTGACCACTTTGGATTTACCTTTTGGGACATTCGAAAAAGATGCCAGTTAGGCATCGAAACGTCATGTTTTTTCCAAGATTTTAACTTTTTGTATTATTAAAAGCTAAAGTTTACTTACAAATGACCAGTGAGTGCTGCCTTTTTTGCATAGTACATACTGTTTTGACATTGCACCCTGGCAGCTGCTACTAAATATATGGTGTGCATTCCTACACAGGACTTTGCTTATATATATATATTTATTTATTTATATATATATATATATATATATATTTATATATATATATACACATACACAAAAGTCCACCACGAATGCACTCACTAGATCTAACAGTTATATTTTTTTTTTGTGAACATTTTTTGGGGCCTTCACCCCTTCCTCATATGGCCCTGAAAATGTTCACAAAATAAAATATCACTATGTTAAATCCAGTAAGTGCCTTTGTGGTGGACTTTTATATTAATTGAGAGTGCACCTTGGTACTTTGTTGGATAGAGAGAGTGCACCTCACAGTTAAAATAAATATACAGTATACTGTATATATATATATATATATATATATATATATATATATATATATATATATATACATATAAATAATCCAAGCAAGCCCAGCACTCCAGTACAATCTTTAATACCCAGGACGCATTTCAAATAACCAGTAATCATCCACCATAGAAATAAATCTCCTATCTTTTAGCATATAGAATACATAATGCATTAAAGTATATATATATATATATATATATATATATATATATATATATATATATATATATATCTCAAAGATGTGCACTCTCACTCAGTCCATCACTGCCAGGGTGCTAGTGAAAATCAATATAAAAATAAAAAACAAACTTGCACTCTCTGGTCTTTTGAAACAATTTACTGTGAACAGAGGGTCTGAGGAAGAGGAAGGGGGTACTTTGTTCCCGAAATGTGCAGCTTTGTTTTTTATTTATATATATATATATATATATATATATATATAAAACAATAGAATGCACTCTCAGGACTTTTTAAAAAAAAAAAACAATTTAATGGAACGTTTTCGGGGTTCACAACCCCTTCATCAGCATATATATATATATATATATATATATATATATATATATATATATATATATATATATATATATATATATATATATATATAAACATAATTTATGTAAGAACTTACCTGATAAATTAAATAAATTAATTTCTTTCATATTGGCAAGAGTCCATGAGCTAGTGACGTATGGGTAGGGATGGGCGAATGTTTCGCAACATTCGAAAAACGGCACGAATTTTAACACATTTGTTCGTTCGAATCGAATTTCGAATGTTTACATAACATTCTAACATTCGATTTTAGAATGTTCGGTTTCGAATTTTATGATTACATTTGAAAATATTCGAATTCGAAAAATTCGAATTTAGATTTTAATAGTATTTCTAATGCTTTTTCTTTAAATGTAATATTCGAATTATGCAATATTCTAATTCGAAAAATTCGAATTTAGATTGTTATAGTATTTCTAATGCTTTTTCTTTAAATGTAATATTCGAATTATGCAATATTCTAATTCGAAAAATTCGAATTTAGATTGTAATAGAATTTCTAATGCTTTTTCTTTAAATGTAATATTCGAATTATGCAATACGTGTATTCGAATTCGAAAAATTCGAATTTAGATTGTAATAGTATTTCTAATGCTTTTTCTTTAAATATAATATTCGAATTATGCAATATTCGAATTCGAAAAATTCGAATTTAGATTGTAATAGTATTTCTAATGCTTTTTCTTTAAATGTAATATTCGAATTATGCAATACGTGCATTCGAATTTGAAAAATTCGAATTTAGATTGTCATAGTATTTCTAATGCTTTTTCTTTAAATGTAATATTCGAATTATGCAATACGTGTATTCAAATTCGAAAAATTCGAATTTAGATTGTAATAGTATTTCTAATGCTTTTAAATGTAATATTCGAATTATGCAATATTGGAATTCGAAAAATTCGAATTTATATTCGAATTCAAAAAATTCGAATTTATATTCGAATTCGAAAAATTCGAATTTCGAATGTAGACATTCAATATCATTATAAACATTCGAATTCGAAAGTGACATTCGAAAACTGTAAATAACATTTGATTTTTGAATTTTTAAGAATATTCGTTCTTATCGACATTCAAATTTAGAATTCGAATTTCGGTAATAACATTCGTTCTACATTCAAAATTCGAAAATTTGCACATTCGCCCATCCCTACGTATAGGATATACAATCATACCAGGAGGAGCAAAGTTTCCCAAACCTCAAAATGCCTATAAATACACTCCTCACCACAACCACAATTCAGTTTAACGAATAGCCAAGTAGTGGGGTGATAAATAAAGGAGTAAAAAGCATAAAAAAAAAGGAACTGGAAATATAATTGTGCGTTATACAAAAAATCATAACCACCATAAAAAGGGTGGGTCTCATGGACTCTTGCCAATATGAAAGAAATGAATTTATCAGGTAAGTTCTTACATAAATTATGTTTACTTTCATGTAATTGGCAAGAGTCCATGAGCTAGTGACGTATGGGATAGTAATACCCAAGATGTGGAACTCCACAGAAGAGTCACTAGAGAGGGAGGGATAAAAATAATAACAGCCATTTTCCGCTGAAAAAAATAATCCACAACCAAAAGTTTTTTCTCATAGTTGAAAAGAAAAAAACTTAAACGTAAGAAGATCAATCAAACTGAAACAGCTGCCTGAAGAACTTTTCTACCAAAAACTGCTTCCGAAGAAGCAAATACATCAAAACGGTTGAATTTAGTAAATGTATGCAAAGAAGACCAAGTTGTTGCTTTGCAAATCTGATCAACTGAAGCTTCATTCTTAGAAGCCAACAAAAAGGAGACTGATCTAGTAGAATGAGCTGTGATTCTCTCAGGTGGGGCCTGACCCGACTCCAAATAAGCCTGATTAATCAAAAGCTTTAACCAAGATGCAAAGGAAATGGCAGAAGCTTTCTCACATTTCCTAGAACCAGAAAAGAAAACAAATAGGCTATTTCTATTATAATATTTCTAAAATATAATATTTCAAAGCTCTTACAACATCCAAAGAATGTAAGGATCTCTCCAAAGAAATCTTAGGATTAGGACATAAAGAGGGAACAACAATTTCTCTATTAATGTTGTTAGAATTCACAACCTTAGGTAGAAATTTAAATGAAGTCCACAAAACTGCCTTATCCTGATGGAAAATCAGAAAAGGAGATTCACAAGAAAGAGCAGATAATTCAGAAACTCTTCTAGCAGAAGAGATGGACAAAAGGAACAACACTTTCCAGGAAAGTAGTTTGATGTCCAAAGAATGCATAGGCTCAAAAGGAGGAGCCTGAAAAGCCCTCTAAACCAAATTAATACTCCAAGGAGGAGAGATTGATTTAATGACAGGCTTGATACCGACCAAAGCCTGCACAAAACAGAGAATATCAGGAAGCTTAGAAATCTTTCTGTGAAATAAAACAGAAAGAGCAGAGATTTGTCCCTTCAAGGAACTTGCAGACAAACCTTTATCAAAACCATCCAGAGGAAACTGTAAAATTCTAGGAATTCTAAAAGAATGCCAGGAGAATTTATGAGAAGAACACCATGAAATATGTCTTCCAAACTAGATAATAAATCTTCCTAGAAACAGATTTACGAGCCTGTAACATAGCATTAATCACTGAGTCAGAGACACCTCTATGACTAAGCACTAGGCGTTCAATTTCCATACCTTCAAATATAATGATATGAGATCCTGATGGAAAAACGGACCTTGAGACAGAAGGGCTGGTCTTAAAGGAAGTGGCCAAGGTTGGCAACTGGACATCTGGACAAGATCCGCATACCAAACCTGTGATGCCATGCTGGAGCTACCAGAAACAGAAATGATTGTTCCATTATGATCTTGGAAATCACTCTTGGAAGAACAAGAGGCAGGAAGATATAAGCAGGTTGGTAACACCAAGGAACTGCTAACGCATCCACTGCCTCCGCCTGAGGATCCCTGGACCTGGACAGGTACCTGGGAAGTTTCTTGTTTAGATGGGAAGCCATCAGATCTATTTCTGGAAAACCCCACATCTGAACATTCTGAGAAAACACATCTGGATGGAGCGACCACTCCCCCGGATGTAAAGTTTGATAGCTGAGATAATCTGCTTCCCAATTGTCTACACCTGGGATATGTACCGAAGAAATTAGACAGGAGCTGGATTCCGCCCAAGAAAGTATCCAAGATACTTCTTTCATAGCAAGGGGACTATGAGTCCCACCCTGATGATTGACATATACCACAGTTGTGATAAATCTATCTGAAAACAAATGAATGGTTCTCTCTTAAACAGAGGGCAAACCTGAAGAGCCCTGAAAATAGCATGGAATTCTAAAATATTGATTGGTAACCTCGCCTCTTGAGATTTCCAAACCCCTTGTGTTGTCAGAGATCCCCAGACAGCTCCCCAACCTGAAAGACTTGCATCTGTTGTGATCACAGTCCAGGTTGGACAAACAAAAGAAGCACCTTGAATTATATGATGGCGATATAACCACCAAGTCAGAGAGAGTCGAACATTGGGATTTAAGGATATTAATTGTGATATCCTTGTATAATCCCTGCATCATTGATTCAGCATACAAAGCTGGAGAGGTCTTATATGAAAATGAGCAAAGGGATCACGTCCAATGCTGCAGTCATAAGACCTAAAACTTCCATGCACATAGCTACTGAAGGGAATGATTGAGACTGAAGTTTCCGACAAGCTGAAACCAATTTTAATCGTCTCTTGTCTGTTAGAGACAGAGTCATGGACACTGAATCTATCTGGAAACCTAAAAAGGTGACCCTTGTCTGAGGAATCAATGAACTTTTTGGTAAATTGATCCTCCAACCATCTCTTTGAAGAAACAACACTAGTTGATTCATGTGAGATTCTGCAGAATGTAAAGACTGAGCTAGTACCAAGATATCGTCCAAATAAGCAAACGCCGCAATACCCCATTCTCTGATTACAGAGAGTAGGGCACCAAGAACCTTTGAAAAGATTCTTGGAGCTGTCGCTAGGCCAAATGGAAGAGCGACAAATTGGTAATGCTTGTCTAGAAAAGAGAATCTCAGAAAACTGAAAGTGGTCTGGATGAATCAGAATACGAAGATATGCATCCTGTAAGTCTATCATGGACATATAATGTCCTTGCTTAACAAAAGGCAGAATAGTCCTTATAGTCAACATTTTGAAAGTTAACACTCTTACAAAACGATTCAAAATTTTCAGAGCAAGAACTGGCCTGAATGAATTTTCTTTCTTTGGGACAATTAATAGATTTGAATAAAACCCCCGACCCTGTTCCTGAAACAGAACTGGTATGATTACCTCTGAAAGCTCCAGGTGTGAAACACACTTCAGAAAAGCCTGAGCCTTTACTGGATTTGCTGGGATGCATGAGAGAAAAAATCTTCTCACAGGAGGTCTTACTCTGAATCCTATTCGGTACCCTTGAAAGACAATACTCTGAATCCATTGGTTTTGGACAGAATCTGCCCAAATGCTTTGGAAGAATCTTAATCTGCCCCCTACCAGCTGAGCTGGAATGAGGGCCACACCTTCATGCAGACTTGGGTGCTGGCTTTTGTTTCTTAAAAGGCTTGGATTTACTCCAACTTGAAGAAGGTTTCCAATTGGAACCAGATTCTTTGGGGAAAGGATTGGGTTTCTTTTCCTTATGTTGTCGAAAGCAGCGAAAACGGTTAGTAGCTTTAGATTTACCCTTAGGTCTTTTATCCTGAGGCAAAAAAAACTCCCTTCCCCCCAGTGACAGTTGAAATAATCGAATCCAACTGAGAACCAAATAAATGATTACCTTGGAAAGAAAGAGATAGTAATCTAGACTTAGATACCATGTCAGCATTCCAATATTTGAGCCACAAAGCTCTTCTAGCTAAATTAGCTAAAGAGATAGATTTAACATCAATTTTGATGATATCAAAAATGGCATCACAGATAAAATGATTAGCATGTTGAAGCAAGCTAACAATGCTAGACAAATCAGGATCCATTTCCTGTTGCGCTAAACTTTCCAACCAAAAAGTTGATGCAGCTGCAACATCAGCCATAGAAATGGCAGGCTTGAGAAGATAGCCAGAATATAAATCAGCTTTCCTTAGATAATATTCAATGTTTCCTATCTAAAGGGTCCTTAAAGGAAGTACTATCTTCCATAGGAATAGTAGTACGTTTGGCAAGAGTAGAAATAGCCCCATCAACTTTGGGGATCTTTTCCCAAAACTTCAATCTAACTGCTGGCAAAGGATACAATTTTTTAAACCTTGAAGAAGGGATAAAAGAAGTACCAGGTCTATTCCATTCCTTAGAAATCATATCAGAAATAGCATCAGGAACTGGAAAAACCTCTGGAGTAACCACAGGAGGTTTTTAAACAGAATTTAAAAGTTTACTAGTTTTAGTATCAAGAGGACTAGTTTCCTCAATATCCAACGTAATCAACACCTTTTTTTAACAAGCAATGAATATACTCCATTTTAAATAAATAAGTAGATTTGTCAGTGTCAAAATCTGAGGTAGGATCTTCTGAATCAGATAGATTTTCATCAGAGGAGGATAATTCAGTATGTTGTCGCTCATTTGAAATTTCATCAACTTTATGAGAAGTTTTAAAAGACCTTTTACATTTATTAGAAGGAGGGATAGCATACAAAGCCTTCTGAATCACATCAGCGATAAAATCTTTTATATTCAGAGGGATATCATGTACATTAGATGTTGAAGGAACAACAGGCATTGTACTATTGCTGATGGATACATTCTCTGCATGTAAAAGCTTATCATGACAACTATTACATACCACAGCTGGAGATATAATCTCCACAAATTTACAACAGATACACTTAGCTTTGGTAAAACTGTTATCAGGCAGCAGGGTTCCAAAAGTGGTTTCTGAGACATGATCAGATTGAGGCATCTTGCAAATGTAAGAGAAAAAACAACATATAAAGCAAAAATATCAATTTCCTTATATGGCAGTTTCAGGAATGGGAAAAAAATGCAAACAGCATAGCCCTCAGACATAGAAAAAGGCAAGAGGCATATAGGAATGGGGTTTTAAATAATGAAATTATTTGGCAGCAAGTATGATGCACAACGCGAAATGAAATTTTTTGGTGCTAACAACATCCGGAAATGACACACGCGTCATTGCAGAAGCAACCTTGTGCAAGGAAACTCTGCGTCAACTAAGATGCTGGAAATGACGAATTTGCATCACCGGACGTACCTTTGCGCCAAAAGAAATTCTCACGCCAAGAATGATGCAATAAACATCAGCATTTTGCGACCTCACAAGCCTAATTTTGCCTGCAAAAATTTAATGAAAAAGCAGTCAGTTGAAAAAAGACTATACCCCAGGTAAGAAAAATATTTTCCTAAATATGTTTTTTCCCAAATATGAAACTGATAGTCTGGAAAAGGAAATATACATAAACCTGACTCATGGCAAATATAATACAATACATATATTTAGAACTTTATATTAATACATAAAGTGCCAAACTATAGCTGAGAGTGTCTTAAGTAATGAAAACATACTTACCAAAAGACACCCATCCACATATAGAAGATAGCCAAACCAGTACTGAAACGGTTATCAGTAGAGGTAATGGAATATGAGAGTATATCGCCGATCTGAAAAAGGGAGGTAGGAGATGAATCTCTACGACCAAGAACAGAGAACCTATGAAAAAGATTTAACGCAAGGAAAACCATTGCATTCAATAGGTGATACTCCCTTCACATCCCTCTGACATTCACTGTACTCTGAGAGGAATCAGGCTTCAAAATGCTGAGAAGCGCATATCAACGTAGAATCTAGCACAAACTTACTTCACCACCTCAATAGGAGGCAAAGTTTGTAAAACTGAATTGTGGGTGTGGTGAGGGGTGTATTTATAGGCATTTTGAGGTTTGGGAAACGTTGCCCCTCCTGTTAGGAATGTATATCCCATATGTCACTAGCTCATGGACTCTTGCCAATTACATGAAATATATATATATATATATACTGCTGATAATTGTTGAAATGCTAAAGATGTAAAACTGAAGCTACTTTTGTACTTGGATTCTCTAAGGCACAAGTTATCAGTGAAGGAGAGTGCATCATATTTACACATCATATGTACATGCAGGTGTCAATGTTGAGTGTTGCAGAATGGCTTAGGAAAGGGAACAAATAAAATGTGAAATGGTTTAGATAAGAAGAATAGATCCAGGTGCTAATTGATCTCAGCAAGGGCAAGTGTTGTACTCTGTTCATGTCCTCTTAATGGGCTCGTGGGAGAAATAAGTGTTATATTAAAGAAAGGAATAATCAGGCCTAAAATCAGTGACTTATTCTGAAAGAACGCTGCTATGCGGATCTGTCATTATGTCTCTAATCATTTGGTGCTTTTATGATTATAATAATACACTGTAGTTTAGCAGCCTATTTAATGTAGGTTTTAAGGAATCAGACTCTCGTCCTTTTGTACTCACACTATGTAGAGATATGTTGGTACCTTATAAGTTTAATAATATTGTAACCCCTTTTTCCTCCATCGTGACTGAGGGTGGCACCAACTGGCTGGTCTCCACATGCGCTGTAGCTTCCCAGGCAGCCATGAACTTCTGCTAAGGGTAGGGTTGGCACCTTGGCCATGCTTTCCTGGACACTTATGAGTTACACATGCTGCAGGGAGTGCCGGGAGGAACATGCATTGTGCTTTTCATCAGCACTATTCATGTAAGGTCCAGAGGCTTAATACATGTTCCGCCCTGCTCACCCTGCAGCATGTGTAACTCATAAGTGTCCAGGAAAACATGGCTGAGGTGGCAACCCTATCTGAGGGCAGGGAGACTGGAACATACCCAACAATTATGCAGTGCCTACACACAATGAATATACTTCTCAGAAGAACCCAAAGCACCAAAACAAATAGATACCCCACACACATGCAAAATAATAAACCTTACACTACCAGGCATTTCAGAGAAAAGCTTGCCCAAAATATCAGAGACATTTTTAGCATTTTTGCTATCACTCCATTTAAACAGAAATATATATATATATATATATATATATACACACATATACATTTTAAGTAGACACCCCAAGGTATTGATCTATGCCTATTTTGGTATATTTCATGCCAACATTTTGTCACCAATTTCAATAATAAAAGACAAAAAATGTTAACTTTTTCACAAACTTTGGGTTTCTCTGTAAAATTATTTAGATACCGTGTGTGCAATCATAGCACAAATGGTTGTAAAAGCTTCTGTTGTTCAGAAATATTGGTTTGTAATTACTTTTTGGTAATTAGAAGCTGCATACCACACTTCTGAAGTTCCCAGCAGTTACCAATTTTGATATAACTGCATGTATAGAAATACTATAAAGAAGAATATGCAGAGATACTGTCATAAAACAGTATAAAAACTTTTAAAAACATACTTAGAAGCTCATAGTTTAACCAGAGATTAGATCCCTGCGCTACTTATCCCCTTCACTGCACTAGGTTCTCATGCCATGTGTCACGCCACGAGAACGAGGCTCCTATTTGAGCCTATGGAAGCGCGCTCTCGCATTGCTTTCAACTTTTAATATCAGGGCACTTTAGCGTGCATTGATATTACTAAGTAGATCACTAATATCACTTTCAAGAAAACAATATTTAGCACTCCACTTGTAATCTGGCCCAGTGTTTTTTGCTTTTATTTTTTTTTTAGGAAGAATATTTCGTGTTCGTGCTAAAAACATTTTAAAGAAGACCATATTTGTGGCTTTCTAGTTTTATAAAAGTGCACATTTTTAACTTTCCACTGTGTAAAATGTGATCTTTGGAATTGATGATTTTATTTTTATAGCCAATGTAAGTTCTCACTGTTATGAACGCGTTACACTTCTAACAATGCGACTGCACTGTAACAAACTTGTTCTATATTCATAAGTATAACACGTTAATAACAGTGAGAAATAAAGTGGAACTGTATGGAGAAAAGATTGAGCTTTTACAGGATTCCTTGGAACATTGGACAGAAAAAACCTTCCTCTGTGAAGCTTTGTTCTGAATCCTATTCAATATCCCTGAGAAACTATATTCAGAACCCAGGGATCTGGAACAGAAAACCAAGCCCTTTGAAAGAGACTTAATTAACCCCTACCAGAACTTCTGGATTGGGGGCAGCACGTTCATGCAGTTTTGGTAGCAAGGATAGATTTCTTCCCCTGCTTTGACTTGTTCCAGTTAGCACTAGGTCTCCAGACTGAGCCAGAGGTGCATTGTTTCTGTGCAGAGGAGTCAACCTTTTGTTCCTTATTCTGACTAAAGAAACAAAAACAATTAGAAGCTTTAGATTTACCTCTGTACTTTTTGTCCTGTAGAAAAAAGCCCCTTTACCTCCAGTAACAGTAGATATAATAGAATCTAAATCAGAACCAAACAACTACTTCCCTGAAAGGAAAGAGATAATAATTTGGATATTGACATAATGGGGCCGAATTATCAAGCTCCGAAAGGAGCTTGATGCCCCTGTTTCCGCGTGAGCCTTCAGGCTCGCCGGAAACAGCAGTTATGAAGCAGCGGTCTAAAGACTGCTGCTCCATAACTGGTCTGCTGCCTCTGAGGCTGCGGTCTGCAATCCGCACAATCCTATACGATTGGGCTGATTGACATCCCCTGCTAGCGGCTGATTGGCCGCAAATCTGCAGGGGGCGGCACTGCACAAGCAGTTCTGGTGAACTGCTTGTGCAATGTTAAATGATGACAGCGTATGCTGTTGGCATTCAGCGATGTCTGTCGGACATGATACGCTACAGCGTATCATGTCGTATCAGCAAACCAGGATTTAAGCCATAAGGCTCTTCTGGCAAGGAATGCCAGAGATGCTTTTGACATGAATTTTAATATTATCAAATATAGCATCACAAATAAAGAATTGGCACTTTTAAGTAAACCTAAAAGATTAGCACTAGCAGAGTCATCAGAGCACTGTTCTGAAAGACTAGGCACAGAGTAAGTTGAAGCAGCAGCCACATCAGCAATAAAAATAGCTGGCCTGTGAAAATAGCCTGCTTGTAAAAAAGTCTTTCTATGAAGAGACTCTAATTTTCAAACTAAAGAGTCTTTAAAAGAAGTACTGTCTTCCAAAGGAATAGTAGTATGTTTAGCCAGAGTGGAAATGGCCTTACCCACCTTGGATACACTTTCCCATAAATCAATATTAGCAGAGGGTAAAGGAAATAACTTTTTAAACCTTGCAGAAGGAGTAAATTAATTAACTTACTTCATTCCCTAGAAATAATGTCAGTGACAGCATTAGGAATAGGGAAAAGCTCAGGGAGAATAACAACAGTCTTAAAAACTGAATTTAAACAATTGCAAAGCTTATCATCAAAAACATAAGGATATTTAACCCCTAAATTAATTATAAAAGAGAATGAATATGTTCAACTTTAAACAAAAAAGAGGAAATAGGTTCAATATCAGATGAAGATTCTTCATTAACAGAGAAAACTTTACCATCTGATGGCATAATAGTATTCCTGGTCTGAGGGCACATATTACTAGTAGAAGGTAAAATTTAAACTGATCTTTTATGCTTGTTTGAATGTGGGAGAGCGCCTTAGATACTGCAGCCTTGATATAATTTTTCAGTAGGTAAACATTTTTATATATATTCTCCTGTAATGAACAAACAGAAGGTGCATTATTACCCAAAGAAGCAGCATTTGCTTTGTCTGATTGCATTACTAATTCACAAAAATGAGCTGGAAAAAGCACATCAGTTTTATTACAATAAGCAAACCTAATAATTGTTGAAAGGTGTTCAAGGGACTAAGGTTCTTGGGTAGATTTAAGGTCAAAATTATATATATATATATATATATATATATATATATATATATATATATATATATATATATATATATATATATATATATATTTATATATATATATATATATATATATATATATATATATATATATATTTATATATAGCATATAGCATATAGCAAAGCAATAAAATAAACCATATAATCCAGTTAAAAAGGTATTGAGGAATGGAAATCACTTACCCCCTTCTAAGTAGCTTTTTAAATAATCTCAAAAGTACAATGCACGCTAAGCCGGACTGCAAAACAAAGCAGAAGACATTAACATAATATCCAAAGGGCAGATAACGCTCAGCAGAATGAAGAAAACTAGCACAAAAAAAAAATCCAAAACCAAACAGCTATAAGGGATTTAGCACACCAAAAACCGAAGTGCGTATAGCCGAGGACAAACGTGCGCTAATCGGAGGTGCGTAAGACAGCCAAAGCACAAAAGAAACTAAAATAAAACTAAAGGGACGTGCACTAACCCACTAAGCGTTAACCTGATGTGTGCAAACCCAACGCACGAAAACCCAAAGGCCTGCAGAGGTTATGGAATAGGAGTATATTGTAGATCCATAAAGGGAAGCAAAAGACAAGTACCTGTGACCAGTCATGGAAGGTTTATGAAAAATGTCCCAGGTGAAAAAAAGTATAACAAACCATACCCCATATGCATCCTTCTGACAAGCACTGTACTCTGAGGGGAAACCTGGCCCCAATATAGACTGAAAACCCCTCTCTCTGAATAATCAATTGCACATCTTCAATCGTCAACCACCTCCAGCAGAGGCAAAGTAAAGACTGATGTGGGTGTGAGGTGGGAGAAGTTTTATAGGGCTCTTGGGGTTTTGGAATCTTTGCCTCCACCTAGTGGTAGAGAAGTGTAATTCCCAGGAGTAATGGATTGTGGACTCTCACCACAAGTATGAAAGAAAAGAGAAAGCAGTGGCTACTATCTTCTATAGAATATTAATATCACTCCAAAAGCAAAAAACACTTTTTAAAATCACGACTTAAGTACATATTATAGCATTATATAGTAAGATACATATAAATAAAATATTGTATATAGATATAAAATATATCCACGTCCCCAACGCTCCTATAGGTGTATTATTGATGTCCTAGTCTGATAAAACAATTGTACAGTACACTGTCCTTATATGCAGGAAACAAGTGGGTGTAATAACAAAACATACCACTTGAGGGTGTAAAGAGCATTGAAACCAAAGGGAACAGCAACATTGTAACAGAATAAATATAAGATGCTGCAATGACATATAACATGAAAGGGAATAGTTACCCCCAAAATGTTTCTTTTATGATTCAGATAGAACATACAATTTTTTTAAATTATTTTTAATATTTTTTTTTTAAGTTTTTATTGAGGTTTTTAGCGAGTACAATAAATGAAAAATAAACAGAAATCAAAATCAGGTAAAGGCACAACCGGAATTATTACATTATGGTTACAAAATACACATAAAGATCATTTTCATTACCTATTTTCTGACATATCTGAAAAACAAAGTACTCAAAAATAATTAACTTTAGTAAGCATGTTAATGAAACCTCATTTTATATAAACTGTAACTTCCTCCATAGCTACATAGAGCCACTCTTTGGCTCAATGAAGTTTGAATGACACAGGGGAGAAAAGATAGTGATACAAGCCTTTGAAATAAGAACATTCTAAAACTCGGAAAAGCTAAAGTTACAATTCTGACAGCACATTGTTATAGTCAGCGTATATTTCCTAATACTGTCT
This sequence comes from Bombina bombina, assembly GCF_027579735.1. Lineage (NCBI taxonomy): Eukaryota > Metazoa > Chordata > Amphibia > Anura > Bombinatoridae > Bombina > Bombina bombina. The sequence continues at coordinate 1,401,979,568 of NC_069500.1, forward strand.
TTGTTTAATGTTTAATTAGGGTGAGATTAGGACCGCTGATGGGCTATATCAGTCACTTCTGAACCTATATACACAGGTTAAACTTGACCAATAGGGGGTTTAAAACAGGGTTAGAGACCTCCCATGGTTCTTTGAGTACAAGCATAACATTTTTTGGGAAATGTCATATCTGTTTACAACTCATCAGTCTAAAGAATTTGATGGGGCTAAGGCTGCGGCTCGAACACATCTTTATAAGCAAATTAGACTATAATTACCATTATTTAATGGCAAAAAAGGGGAGCTGAAAATCAGAACCATTGGCCGGCTAAGAGACAGTTATCTTATTTTTAAAAATAGCTAATGTACTTTCACCAATATTAGCAGCAGATTGGGCATAGTTAGATCAACATTAAGGGTATTGTACATCTTATGACTCTTAGGGTAGCTTATTGGGATAGCTATTAGGGAAATGAATACTCATTAAAATACTATCAGGTCATCTTTGTTCTGTTCCCTCGGCCATAGGCAACATGGCTTAACACTAGACCTGGATTAGCCAGTTTTAAGAAGAGTGTTATGGGAGTAGGGATATACACCCCATAAAATAAAAGTACCATTTTAGTAGTGATACAATTGAGAATCTTAGCATTTGTACATAATAGGCTGATAGAGAAAATTTGTTCCATGAAAACCTACTACTGGAGTATTTATACAATGATAGATATAAACTGGGAACCTCAATTAAATGATCATGGACTATCAATACAGGCAGACATAAGCATAAAACATATCAATGCAAATTAACAAGAGAATAGTGGCTAGTGCATTTGTTATATATCCTATGTGAATTCTCAATATGACTATTATGGCACGAGTATAATAATCTGCTTGCTTTCATTCAACAACTGCTGCAGACCAGATTTGTGAAAATTAAAGGGACATTAAACACTTTGAGATGGTAATATACAATTTATCATTTTATATTACCATCTCAGAGTGTTTAATGTCCCTTTCATTATTTATTTTGTCCTCTTTGCCTGTAATTCCATTCTGAAATTGTGAGCTTTTCAGTTCTTGTTAGAAATGGAAGTGCAGAACACTGTTAAATCCAGCACAACCATTGGCTGCACACTCTAGTGACCTATGTATAACGGTCTCTAATTGGCCACAGCAGAAAAGGTAACACAAGTTACAACATGGCAGCTCCCAGTGTTTTATAGACACTAAAACTTTACACTTATTTTGTCACTTTTTAAACAACTAATGAAACTTTAAAAAATACATCTACATGTTAGTCATGGACTAATCTTTTCTTTGAATGTATCATTCTATCTAGCATTTATTTAGTGTTTAATGTCCCTTTAAATACTGCTATATACACACATGTCAAGCCTAAGTGAGCTAGCAGAGTGTTAGCAAAGAATTTGTCAGTATTGGAGATGTTGAAACCCATGAAAATAACTACACTGACATGAATGTGCCCCAATATATATAAGTTAAGAGTGTAGCTAGTGGGTGATGAGCAGCAGCCTCTCTAAAGACATGATGTTCCTGCTACCAATCTTCTGTCAATTCTTAGACTCTATTATGTGTTTTGAAGAAAATTAAATTATTGGATTAACGAAATTATGGCCAGCTTGGCAAACTATCAATATAAATAAATAGGGGGTGACTATCTAATTTCAGACATTGTCTTCATATCTAAAGTCACTGGGAGAACAGATAGAAGATGAGGACTTACGGACCAGCAGAGGGATGCCCTTAAAGCACAAAGTCCAGTTCACTCCGGGTATATGTGTATAGTCTCAATAGAAAACCTTGTAGGGAACACCATTAAGTAGTAGGTCGAGCTGTCCATTTCAGAGACTGCGTTATGGTGACAGAATCTAAGTCTCAAAGCAACCACCTACCTCTGCATGAGAAAAATTTAGCCCACTCCATCCCTGTCTCTCGTAATTAGCTGCAATCTACTCCTGAAAAGGAGTGAGATGTGTGCCTCGCTTGAGAGAATACCGTAGGAAGGTTGGTAGATGCAAAGTCCCGGATCAACAGAGGAGCGTAATCTTAGAGGCCAAGGCTGCAAACCGTATTTTGCATGATGGTTCTTGGATGATGTGTCACTCTGCGCGGAATTCTGTGTCCATTGCTGATTATACCCTTGATCGCTAAGGGTTAGGAGCCCAGTAACCGGCCACAATATCTTGGGGGAATAAATTACTTTTGCCTGCTCCATTGTGCAGTCTGTATCCCCAGACTGTGTAGACTCCGCAGTGTAGTCACCATGGGTCTCCACAATCTGGTTCATCAGGTAAGTTGTGAGTGGTGTCTGCAACTCAGATGCCATGTTGATTGGTACTGAGAGTGCCTCGGCTCTCAAATGCATCTCCCAACTAGGTCTCTGATCAGTCGTTCGATCTCCTCCGGAGGGGCACCCAGAGACAACTATAGAGTCATCTGCAACTCGTGGCGTGTCAGAAACCGGTTCCTACAGATTGGATTGTAGGTTTTTAGTAGACAACGATGGGTTTATTATATTTTTCAGGCTCCCACATTCTGTTTCGATAAGCGTACATAGCCGGTGAAAGTGGTCGTTCAGTATATCTTCTATTTCGCTTAGGAGGAGTTGAGTGGCGTTTGCCATCTTAGTATAAGGACACTCTCCCCTATTGATATATTTCCCTCACAGTCCTTTCCTAGTGTCGTTCAGTCTGTGCTGTACTGAATAATAAGCTGTTTGCAAAAGTGAAAATTGTTATCCTATTACAAGATATCGTAATCCCGGTATACCGGGGGGGGGGGGGGATTATTTTGCGGCAGCCCCAGACCTGCACTTCATAACCTGCACAGGATTCGCTTCTTTTGGTCATCACCGCGTGGTTGCAAGAAGTTGCATTATGGCTTCTAGGCCTGTGGTGAGGTCTGCAGTGCAGTTGACTCAAAGAACATAGGCAGAACACAGTTGAATCATCCGCTCTTAGAGTCTGTTGAATCTCAAGGATGTAAACCTGCTTAGATGTTCAAATTGTTATTAGTTTGCTGCTAGTAACTTGTAAATATCTGTTCAAACTCCTGGAGCTTCACCAAGACGTGCCTTGCCGCTTTGAGTGTAGGCTCCGCCTCCCCATACAGTTTTAAACAACTTTTAAATTGACTTCTATTATAAAATTTGCTTTATTCTCTTGTTATCTAAAACTGAAGGAACATCATTGCACTACTGGCAGCAAGCTGAACACATCTAGTCAGCCAATCACAAGAGACAAATGTGTGCCGGCACCAATTAGCAGCAGCTCCCACTGGTGTATGATATGTGCATATTATTTTTCAACAAGGGATACTAAGAAACCGAAACACATTTGAAAATAGAAGTGAATTTAAAAGTGTCTTAAAATTACATGCTCTATATAAATCAGGCAAGTTTAATTTTGACTTTGCTATCCCTTTAATAATGAGTGCCGTAAATGCACCTGCAAAGGCTTCTTAATACAACAGACTTAATATCACAATAAAGCGGCTAAAATAAAGCCATTATTTAAAGAAAATGATACTTCTAGTGGCTTGTTTCTGCAGTTGTACCACAATCCGCTCACAATTTTTTAGTGACAGTGTTTTGTGATTACTGTAGAAATAACCACTTTTATAACAGAGGGGACCTTTATTTCCCCAGGAACCTAAATCCCCAGAAATTCCCCAGAAAAAATAAACCTAAATAGATTATTTACATAACATTTATGCAAAGCAAAAAAATGAATGTATAATGTCCAGCTAAGTAATTACCCATTCAGACATAAACTCTCAGTATATAGCCTCCCCCCCCCCCTTTTCTGGTAGGTTAGACAAAATCTATGGCCTAGATTTGGAGTTTGGCGTTAGCCGTGAAAACCAGCGTTAGAGGCTCCTAACGCTGGTTTTAGGCTACCTCCGGTATTTGGAGCCACTCAAAAAAGGGTCTAACGCTCACTTTTCAGCCGCGACTTTTCCATACCGCAGATCCCCTTACGTCAATTGCGTATCCTATCTTTTCAATGGGATTTTTCTAACTCCGGTATTTAGAGTCGTGGCTGAAGTGAGCGTTAGAATTCTAACGACAAAACTCCAGCCGCAGAAAAAAGTCAGTAGTTAAGAGCTTTCTGGGCTAACGCCGGTTCATAAAGCTCTTAACTACTGAACTCTAAAGTACACTAACACCCATAAACTACCTATGTACCCCTAAACCGAGGCCCCCCCACATCACCGCCACTCGATTAAATTTTTTTAACCCCTAATCTGCCGACCGCCACCTACGTTATCCTTATGTACCCCTAATCTGCTGCCCCTAACACCGCCGACCCCTATATTATATTTATTAACCCCTAACCTGCCCCCCACAATGTCGTAGCCAGCTACCTACAATAATTAACCCCTAATCTGCCGACCGCAAAGCGCCGCTACTTAAGTTATCCTTATGTACCCCTAATCTGCTGCCCCTAACACCGCCGACCCCTATATTATATTTATTAATCCCTAATCTGCCCCCCTCAACGTCGCCTCCACCTGCCTACACTTATTAACCCCTAATCTGCTGAGCGGACCGCACCGCTATTATAATAAAGTTATTAACCCCTAATCCGCCTCACTAACCCTATAATAAATAGTATTAACCACTAATCTGCCCTCCCTAACATCGCCGACACCTAACTTCAATTATTAACCCCTAATCTGCTGACCAGAGCTCACCGCTATTCTAATAAATGTATTAACCCCTAAAGCTAAGTCTAACCCTAACACTAACACCCCCCTAACTTAAATATAATTTAAATCTAACGAAATTAATTAACTCTTATTAAATAAATTATTCCTATTTAAAGCTAAATACTTACCTGTAAAATAAATCCTAATATAGCTACAATATAAATTATAATTATATTATAGCTATTTTAGGATTAATATTTATTTTACAGGTAACTTTGTATTTATTTTAACCAGGTACAATAGCTATTAAATAGTTAAGAACTATTTAATAGCTAAAATAGTTAAAATAATTACAAAATTACCTGTAAAATAAATCCTAACCTAAGTTACAATTAAACCTCACACTATACTATCATTAAATTAATTAAATAAAATACCTACAATTGCCTACAATTAAACCTAACACTACACTATCAATACATTAATTAAATACAATACCTACAAATAACTACAATGAAATAAACTAACTAAAATACAAAAAATAAAAAAGAACTAAGTTACAAAAAATAAAAAAATATTTACAAACATACGAAAAATATTACAACAATTTTAAACTAATTACACCTACTCTAAGCCCCCTAATAAAATAACAAAGACCCCCAAAATAAAAAATGCCCTACCCTATTCTAAATTACTAAAGTTCAAAGCTCTTTTACCTTACCAGCCCTGAACAGGGCCCTTTGCGGGGCATGCCCCAAGAAGTTCAGCTCTTTTGCCTGTAAAAAAAAACATACAATACCCCCCCCAACATTACAACCCACCACCCACATACCCCAAATCTAACCCAAACCCCCCTTAAATAAACCTAAAACTAAGCCCCTGAAGATCATCCTACCTTGTCTTCACATCACCGGGTATCACCGATCGGTCCTGGCTCCAAAATCTTCATCCAACCCAAGCGGGGGCTGGCGATCCATCATCCGGTGGCTGAAGAGGTCCAGAAGAGGCTCCAAAGTCTTCATCCTATCCGGGAAGAAGAGTAGATCCGGACCGGCAACCATCATCTTCCAAGCGGCATCTTCTGATCGGAACAGCCAATAGAATGAGAGCTCAATCTGATTGGCTGATTGGATCAGTCAATCGGATTGAACTTGATTCTGATTGGCTGATTCCATCAGCCAATCAGAATATTCCTACCTTAATTCCGATTGGCTGATAGAATCCTATCAGCCAATCGGAATTCGAGGGACGCCATCTTGGATGACGTCCCTTAAAGGAACCGTCATTCTTCAGTTGGACGTCGCCGGATGAAGATGGGTCCGCGGTGGAGGTCTTCAGGATTGAGCCGGTCCTCATCGGATGAAGATAGAAGATGCCGCTTGTAAGATGATGGTTGCCGGTCCGGATCTACTCTTCTTCCCGGATAGTATGAAGACTTTGGAGCCTCTTCTGGACCTCTTCAGGCACCGGATGATGGATCGCCAGCCCCCGCTTGGGTTGGATGAAGATTTTGGAGCCAGGACCGATCGGTGATACCCGGTGAGGTGAAGACAAGGTGGGATGGTCTTCAGGGGCTTAGTGTTAGGTTTATTTTAAGGGGGGTTTGGGTTAGATTAGGGGTATGTGGGTGGTGGGTTGTAATGTTGGGGGGGGGGGTATTGTATGGTTTTTTTTTACAGGCAAAATAGCTGAACTTCTTGGGGCATGCCCCGCAAAGGGCCCTGTTCAGGGCTGGTAAGGTAAAAGAGCTTTGAACTTTAGTAATTTAGAATAGGGTAGGTCATTTTTTATTTTGGGGGTCTTTGTTATTTTATTAGGGGGCTTAGAGTAGGTGTAATTAGTTTAAAATTGTTGTAATATTTTTCGTATGTTTGTAAATATGTTTTTATTTTTTGTAACTTAGTTCTTTTTTATTTTTTGTACTTTAGTTAGTTTATTTCATTGTAGTTATTTGTAGGTATTGTATTTAATTAATGTATTGATAGTGTAGTGTTAGGTTTAATTGTAGGTAATTGTAGGTATTTTATTTAATTAATTTAATGATAGTATAGTGTGAGGTTTAATTGTAACTTAGGTTAGGATTTATTTTACAGGTAATTTTGTAATTATTTTAACTATTTTAGCTATTAAATAGTTCTTAACTATTTAATAGCTATTGTACCTGGTTAAAATAAATACAAAGTTACCTGTAAAATAAATATTAATCCTAAAATAGCTATAATATAATTATAATTTATATTGTAGCTATATTAGGATTTATTTTACAGGTAAGTATTTAGCTTTAAATAGGAATAATTTATTTAATAAGAGTTAATTAATTTCGTTAGATTTAAATTATATTTAAGTTAGGGGGGTGTTAGTGTTAGGGTTAGACTTAGCTTTAGGGGTTAATACATTTATTAGAATAGCGGTGAGCTCCGGTCGGCAGATTAGGGGTTAATGTTTGAAGTTAGGTGTCGGCGATGTTAGGGAGGGCAGATTAGGGGTTAATACTATTTATTATAGGGTTAGTGAGGCGGATTAGGGGTTAATAACTTTATTATGATAGCGGTGCGGTCCGCTCGGCAGATTAGGGGTTAATAAGTGTAGGCAGGTGGAGGCGACGTTGTGGGGGGCAGATTAGGGGTTAATAAATATAATATAGGGGTTGGCGGTGTTAGAGGCAGCAGATTAGGGGATAATGTAAGTAGCGGCGGTTTACGGAGCGGCAGATTAGGGGTTAAAAATAATATGCAGGGGTCAGCGATAGCGGGGGCGGCAGATTAGGGGTTAATAAGTGTAAGGCTAGGGGTGTTTAGACTCGGGGTACATGTTAGGGTGTTAGGTGCAGACGTAGGAAGTGTTTCCCCATAGCAAACAATGGGGCTGCGTTAGGAGCTGAACGTGGCTTTTTTGCAGGTGTTAGGTTTTTTTTCAGCTCAAACAGCCCCATTGTTTCCTATGGGGGAATCGTGCATGAGCACGTTTTTGAGGCTGGCCGCGTCCGTAAGCAACTCTGGTATCGAGAGTTGAAGCTGCGTTAAATATGCTCTACGCTCCTTTTTTGGAGCCTAACGCAGCCTTTATGTGGACTCTCAATACCAGAGTTATTTTTATGGTGTGGCCAGAAAAAAGCCAGCGTTAGCTACGCGGGTCCTTACCGACAAAACTCTAAATCTAGCCGTATGTTAATAGAAAAAGGTCACAACCATTTTCTCTTTTTTCTCTTCCCCTCAGGTCTGAAGAAAGAACTAAAAGTCTAAAAATGTTGTATGTTAATCTGGCAATATTTCTTAAATTTGGTAACGTTTCCCAGAATAACAATCTATACTGATTTTTTCTAGTCCTGTGTAATAGTCACACACAAGCTTGTGACTTTTTTAGATATCACTCTAATGCTGTGTCCTGATCCTGAACCACATTTTGCTTTCACCTTCTTGACATATATAATATATAGCTTGCTGCCCTCTGTGCCAACCTGCACATTAGTACTGCTGCTGCCACTACAATTTGTGTCAGTTTTAGACAATACTCTGAAGCTGTACTCACTGTGTGAAGCCCATTCCTTGCTGTATATAGCAGCCCTTGTTCTACATCCCTGAGCGTCCTGTGCACTCTGATGCTGTATCCACAGTGTGAGGCCACTCTCCTTGCTGTAACTTTGTTCCTCTGCTGTCCTGTATGCCCTTTTGTTCATCTGCTGCCCCCCTGTTTTCCTGCATACCCTGCTGCTCATCTGCTGCCCTGTTGCTCCTCTGCTTCCCTGCTGCTCCTCTGCTGCTCTGTATAACCTACCTCTGCTCTGCTGCCCTACATACCCTGCTGGTCTTCTGTTGTCCTGCTGCCCTGTATACCCTACTGCTCCTCTGCTGCCCTGTATACCCTACTGGTCTTCTGCTGTCCTGCAAACCCTGCTGCTCCTCTGCTGCCTTGTACACCCTGCTGCTTATCTGCTGCCCTGTTGCTCCTCTGCTTTCCTGCTGCTCCTCTGCTGCCCTTTATATCCTACCACTGCTCTGCTGCCCTGCATACCCTGCTGATCTTTTGTTGTCCTGCTGCCCTGTATACGCTACTGATCCTCTGCTGCCCTGTATACCCTAACGCTCTTCTGCTACCCTGCAAACCCTACTGCTCCTCTGCTGCCCTGTATACCCTACTGCTCCTCTGCTGCCCTGCATAACCAGCTGCTCCTCTGCTGCCTTGCATTACCTGCTGCTCCTCTGCTGCCCAGCATACCCTACTGCTCCTCTGCTTCCCCTCTACTTCCCTGCATAACCTGCTACTCCTCTGCTGTCCTGTTGCTCCTCTGCTTTCAAGCCCTGCTGCTCCTCTGCTGCCCTGTATACCCTACTGCTCCTCTGCTGTCCTGCATACCCTGCTGCTCCTCTGCTGCCCTGTATACCCTACTGCTCCTCTGTTGCCCCGCTTGTCCTGCTGCTGCTCTGTTGCCCTATATACCTTGATGCTCCTCTGTTGACCTGCATACCCTGCTGCATTGTATACCCTGTGCTCCTCTGCTGCCCTGCATATACTGCTGCTCTTCTGTTGTCCTGCATGTCCTGCTGCTCCTCTGCTGCCCTGTATACCCTGCTCTGCTGCACTTCTGCATACACTGTGTTCCTCTGTTGCCCTGCATACCCTGCTGCTCCTCTGCTGCCATGTATATCCTGCTGCTTCTCTGCTGCCCTGTATACCCTGCTATTCTCTTGCTGCCCTGCATACCCTGATCCTGCTATTACTCTGCTGCCCTGCATACCCTACTGCTCTTTTGTAGCCCTGTATACCCTGCTTCTCCTCTGCTGCCCTCCATACCCTGCTTCTCCTCTGCTGCCCTCAAACCCTGCTGCTCCTCTGGTGCCCTCCATATCATGCTGCTCCTCTTCTGCCCTGTATATCATGTGGTTCCTCTAGTGCCCTGCATGTCCTGCTGCTCCTCTGCTGCCCTGCATACCCTGCTGCTCCTCTGCTGCACTGCATGTCGTTCTGCTATTCTGCTGCCCTGCATACCCTGCTGTTCCTCTGTTGTCCTGTATACCCTGCTGCTCTGCTTAACCTGCTGCTCCTCTGCTGCCCTGTATACCCTGCTGTTCCTCTGCTGCCCTGCATACCCTGCTGTGCCTATGTTTCCCTGTATACCCTGCTGCTCTGCATAACCTGCTGCACCTCTGCTGCCCTGGATACCCTGCTGATCCTCTGTTGCAATGTATACGCTGCTTCTCTGCTTCCCTGCATACCCTGCTGCTCCTCTGCATACCCTGCTGCTCCTCTACTGCCCTGCATGTCCTGCTGCTCCTATGCATGTCCTGCTGCTCCTCTGCTGTCCTGCTGCTCCTCTACTGCCCTGCTGCTCCTCTTCTGCCCTTCATACCCTGCTGCTACTCTGTTGCCCTGCTGCTCCTCTGTTACACCTCTATGTCCTGCTGCTTATCTGTTGCCCTGTATGTCCTACTTCTCCTCTGCTGCCCTGCATACCATGCTGCTCCTCTGCTGCCCTGCATGTCCTGCTGCTCATCTGTTGCCCTGCATAGCCCTGCTGCTCCTCTGCTGACCTGCATATCCTGCTGCTCATCTGTTGCCCTGCATACCCTATTGCTCCTCTGTTGCCCCGCATGTCCTGCTGCTCCTCTGTTGCCCTGTATACCCTACTGCTCCTCTGTTGCCCCACATGTCCTGTTGCTCCTCTGTTGCTCTGCATACCCTGCTGCTCCTCTGCTGCCCTGCATACCCTGTGTTCCTCTGCTGCCCTGTATATATTGCTGCTCATCTACTGCCCTGCATGTCATGCAGCTCCTTTGCTGCCCTGTATACCCTACTGCTCTTCTGTTGCCCCAAATATCCTGCTGCTCCTCTGTTGCCCTGCATACCCAGCTGCTCCTCTATTACCCTGCATACCCTACTGCTCCTCTGTTGCCCCACATGTCCTGCTGCTCCTCTGTTGCCCTGTATACCCTACTGCTCCTCTGTTGCTCTGTATACCCTACTGCTCCTCTGTTGCCCCACATGTCCTGCTGCCCCTCTGTTGCTCTGCATACCCTGCTGCTCCTCTACTGCCCTGCATACCCTGTGTTCCTCTGCTGCCCTGTATACCTTGCTGCTCCTCTACTGCCCTGCATGCCATGCAGCTCCTTTGCTGCCCTGTATACCCTACTGCTCTTCTGTTGCCCCAAATATCCTGCTTCTCCTCTACTGCCCTGCATGCCATGCAGCTCCTCTACTGCCCTGCATGTCCTGCTGCTCCTCTGCATGTCCTGCTGCTCCTCTGCTGTCCTGCTGCTCCTCTACTACCATGCTTCTCCTCTGCTGCCCTGCATACCCTGCTGCTACTCTGTTGCCCTGCTGCTCCTCTGTTACACCTCTATGTCCTGCTGCTTATCTGTTGCCCTGTATGTCCTACTTCTCCTCTGCTGCCCTGCATACCATGCTGCTCCTCTGCTGCCCTGCATGTCCTGCTGCTCCTCTGATGCCCTGCTGCTTATCTGTTGCCCTGCATAGCCCTGCTGCTCCTCTGCTGACCTGCATATCCTGCTGCTCATCTGTTGCCCTGCATAGCCTGCTGCTCCTCTGCTGCCCTGCATACCCTATTGCTCCTCTGTTGCCCAGCATGTCCTGCTGCTCCTCTGTTGCCCTGTATACCCTACTGCTCCTCTGTTGCCGCACATGTCCTGTTGCCCCTCTGTTGCTCTGCATACCCTGCTGCTCCTCTGCTGCCCTGCATACCCTGTGTTCCTCTGCTGCCCTGTATACCTTGCTTCTCATCTACTGCCCTGCATGTCATGCAGCTCCTCTGCTGCCCTGTATACCCTACTGCTCTTCTGTTGCCCCAAATATCCTGCTGCTCCTCTGTTGCCCTGCATACCCAGCTGCTCCTCTATTACCCTGCATACCCTACTGCTCCTCTGTTGCCCCACATGTCCTGCTGCTCCTCTGTTGCCCTGTATACCCTACTGCTCCTCTGTTGCCCTGTATACCCGACTGCTCCTCTGTTGCCCCACATGTCCTGCTGCCCCTCTGTTGCTCTGCATAACCTGCTGCTCCTCTACTGCCCTGCATACCCTGTGTTCCTCTGCTGCCCTGTATACCTTGCTGCTCCTCTACTGCCCTGCATGCCATGCAGCTCCTTTGCTGCCCTGTATACCATACTGCTCTTCTGTTGCGCCAAATATCCTGCTCCTCCTCTATTGCCCTGCATACCCTGCTGCTTCTTTGCTGCCCTGTATACCCTGCTGCACATCTGCTGCCCTGTATACCCTGCTGCTCTTTTGCTGCTCCTCTGCTGCCCTGCATACCCTACTGCTCCTCTGTTGCCCCGCATGTCCTGCTGCTCTTCTGTTGCCCTGTATACCCTGCTGCTCCTCTGTTGCCCCACATTTCCTGCTGCCCCTCTGTTGGTCTGTATACCCTGCAGTTCCTCAGCTGCCCTTCATACCCTGTGTTCCTCTGCTGCCCTGCATACCTTGCTGCTCCTCTACTGCCCTGCATGTCATGCAGCTCCTCTGCTGCCCTGTATACCCTACTGCTCTTCTGTTGCCCCAAATATCCTGCTCCTCCTCTATTGCCCTGCATACCCTTCTGCTCCTTTGCTTCCCTGTATACCCTGCTGCACCTCTGCTGCCCTGTATACCCTGCTGCATCTCTGCTGCCCTGCATACCTTGTGCTACTCTGCTTCCCTGTATACCCTGATACTCCTCTGCTGTCCTTCATACCCTGCTGCTCCTCTGCTGTCCTGCTGCTCCTCTGTTGCCCTGTATACCCTGCTGCTCAGCATACCCTGCTGCCCTGTATACCCTGCTGCTTCTCTGCTGTCCTGGATAACCTGCTGCTCCTCTGTTGCCCTGCTACTCTTCTGTTACACCTCCATGTCCTGCTTCTCCTCTGCTGCCCTGCATACGCTGCTGCTCCTCTACTGCCCTGCATGTCCTGCTGCTCCTCTGCATACCCTGCTGCTCCTCTGTTGCCCTGCTACTCCTCTGTTACACCTCCATGTCCTGCTGCTCCTCTGCTGCCCTGCTGCTCATGTCTCCCTGCATGTTCTGCTTCTCCTCTGCTTCCCTGCATACCCTTCTGCTCCTCCTCTGTTGCCCTGTATACCCTGCTGCTCCTCTGCTGCCCTGCATATCCTGCTGCTTATATTCTGCCCTGCATGTCCTGCTGCTCCTTTGCTGCCCTGCTGCCCATCTGTTGCCCTGCATACCCTGCTGCTCCTCTGCTGCCCTGCATATCCTGCTTCTTCCCTGCTGCCCTGCATACCCTACTGCTCCTCTGCTGCCCATCTGTTGCCCTGCATACCCTGCTGCTCCTCTATTGCCCTACATACCCAACTGCTCCTCTGTTGCCCCGCATGTCCTGCTGCTTCTCTGTTGCCCTGTATACCCTGCTGCTCCTCTGTTGCCCTGTATACCCTACTGCTCCTCTGTTGCCCCGCATGTCCTGCTGCTCCTCTGTTGCCCTGTATACCCTGCTGCTCCTCTGTTGCCCTGTATACCCTACTGCTCCTCTGTTGCCCCACATGTCCTGCTGCCCCTCTGTTGTTCTGCATACCCTGCTGCTCCTCTGCTGCCCTGCATAGCCTGTGTTCCTCTGCTGCCCTGTATACCTTGCTGCTCCTCTACTGCCCTGCATGTCATGCAGCTCCTCTGCTGCCCTGTATACCCTACTGCTCTTCTGTTGCCCCAAATATCCTGCTCCTCCTCTATTGCCCTGCATACCCTGCTACTCCTTTGCTGCCCTGTATACCCTGCTGCACCTCTGCTGCCCTGTATACCCTGCTGCATCTCTGCTGCCCTGCATACCTTGTGCTACTCTGCTTCCCTGTATACCCTGATACTCCTCTGCTGTCCTTCATACCCTGCTGCTCCTCTGCTGTCCTTCATACCCTGCTGCTCCTCTGCTGTCCTGCTGCTCCTCTGTTGCCCTGTATACCCTGCTGCTCAGCATACCTTGCTGCCCTGTATACCCTGCTGCTTCTCTGCTGCCCTGGATAACCTGCTGCTCCTCTGTTGCCCTGCTACTCTTCTGTTACACCTCCATGTCCTGCTTCTCCTCTGCTGCCCTGCATACCCTGCTGCTCCTCTACTGCCCTGCATGTCCTGCTGCTCCTCTGCTGCCCTGCATACCCTGCAGCTCCTCTGTTGCCCTGCTACTCCTCTGTTACATCTCCATGTCCTGCTGCTCCTCTGCTGCCCTGCTACTCTTCTGTTATACCTCCATGTCCTGCTTCTCCTCTGCTGCCCTGCATACCCTACTGCTCCTCTACTGCCCTGTATGTCCTGCTGCTCCTCTGCATACCCTGCTGCTCCTCTGTTGCCCTGCTACTCCTCTGTTACACCTCCATGTCCTGCTGCTCCTCTGCTGCCCTGCTGCTCATGTCTCCCTGCATGTTCTGCTTCTCCTCTGCTTCCCTGCATACCCTTCTGCTCCTCCTCTGTTGCCCTGTATACCCTGCTGCTCCTCTGCTGCCCTGCATATCCTGCTGCTTCTATTCTGCCCTGCATGTCCTGCTGCTCCTCTGCTGCCCTGCTGCTCATCTGTTGCCCTGCATACCCTGCTGCTCCTCTGCTGCCCTGCATATCCTGCTTCTTCCCTGCTGCCCTGCATACACTACTGCTCCTCTGCTGCCCATCTGTTGCCCTGCATACCCTGCTGCTCCTCTGCTGCCCTGCATACCATACTGCTCCTTTGTTGCCCCGCATGTCCTGCTGCTCCTCTGTTGCCCTGTATACTGCTCCTCTGTTGCCCCACATGTCCTACTGCCCCTCTGTTACTCTGCATACCCTTCTGCTCCTCTGCTGCCCTATATACCCTGCTGCACCTTTGCTGCCCTGCATACCATGTGCTCCTCTGCTGCCCTGCATACCCTGTGCTCCTCTGCTGCCCTGTATACCCTGCTGCACCTCTGGTGCCCTGCATACCCTGTGCTCCTCTACTGCCCTGCATACCCTGTGCTCCTCTGCTGCCCTGTATACCCTGCTGCTCCTCTACTGCCTTGCATGTCCTGCAGCTCCTCTGCTGCCCTGTATACCCTACTGCTATTCTGTTGCCCCGCATGTCCTGCTGCTCCTCTATTGCCCTGCATACCCTGCTGCTCCTCTGCTGCCCTGCATACCCTGTGCTCCTCTGCTGCCCTGCATACCCTGCTGCTCCTCTGCTGCCCTGTATACCCTGCTGCTCCTCGCCCGCCTTGCATCTCCTCTGCTGCCATGTATACCCTGCTGCCCCTCTGCTGCCATGTATACCCTGCTGTTTTCCTGCTGCCCTGCATACCCTGCTTCTGCTGTTCTTCTGCTGCCCTGCATACCCTACTGCTCTTCTGCTGCCCTGTATACCCTGCTGCTCTTCTGCTGCCCTGTATATACTGATGCTCCTCTGCATGTCATGCTGCTCTTCTGCTGCCCCGTATATCCTTCTGCCCTGAATACCCTGCTGCTCCTCTGCTGCCCTGCATACTCTGATGCTCCTCTGTTGCCCTGTATACCCTGCTGCTCTGCATACCCTGCTGCTCCTCTGCTGCCCTGTATACCCTGCTGCCCCTCTGCTGTCCTGTATACCATGCTGCTCCTCTGCTGCCCTGCATCCCATGCTGCTCCTCTGCTGCCCTGCATACCCTGCTGCTCCTCTGTTGCCCTGTATACCCTGCTGCTCTGCATACCCTGCTGCTCCTCTGTTGCACTGTATACCCTGCTACTCCTCTGCTGCCCTGGATACCCTGCTGCTCCTCTGTTGCCCTGCATACTGGCTGCTCCTCTGCTGCGCTGGATACCCTGCTGCTCCTCTGTTGCCCTGGATACCCTGCTGCTCCTCTGTTGCCCTGCATACTGGCTGCTCCTCTGCTGCGCTGGATACCCTGCTGCTCCTCTGTTGCCCTGTATACCCTGCTGCACCTCTGCTGCCTTGTATACCCTGTGCTCCTCTGCTGCCTTGTATACCCTGATGCTCCTCTACTGCCCTGCATCTCCTCTACTGCCCTGTATACCCCGCTGCTCCTCTGTTTCCCTGTATACCCTGCTGCACCTCTGCTGCTTTGCATACCCTGTGCTCCTCTGCTGCCATGTATACCCTGCTGCCCCTCTGCTGCCATGTATACCCTGCTGTTTTCCTGCTGCCCTGCATACCCTGCTTCTGCTGTTCCCTGCTGCCCTGTATACCCTACTGCTCTTCTCCTTCCCTGTATACCCCGCTGCTCTTCTGCTGCCCTGTATACCCTGCTGCTCCTCTGCATGTAATGCTGCTCTTCTGCTACCCTGTATATCCTTCTGTCCTGTATACCCTGATGCTCCTCTGCTGCCCTGTATACCCTGCTGCACCTCTGCTGCCCTGCATACCCTATGCTCCTCTGCTGCCCTGTATACCCTGATGCTCCTCTGATGCCCTGCATCTCCCCTTCTACCATGAATACCCTGCTGCTCCTCTGTTGCCCTGCATACACTGCTGCTCCTCTTCTGCCCTGCTGCTCCTCTGCTGCCCTCCATACCCTGCTGCTCCTCTGCATGTAATGCTGCTCTTCTGCTACCCTTTATATCCTTCTGCTCTGCATACCCTGATCCTCCTCTGCTGCCTTGCATACCCTTATGCTCTTCTACTGCCCTGCATCTCCTCTTCTACCATGTATACCCTGCTGCTCCTCTGGTGCCCTGCATACCCTGCTGCTCCCCTGTTGCCCTGCATACACTGCTGCTCCTCTTCTGCCCTGATGCTCTCCATACCCTACTGCTCTTCTGCTGCCCTGCATACCCTGCTGCTCCTCTGTTGCCCTATATATCATGCAGCTCCTCTACTGCCCTGCATGTCCTGCTGCTCCTCTGCTGCCCTGCATGTCCTGCTGCTCCTCTGTTGCCCTGCATGTCCTGCTGCTTGCATACCCTGCTGCTCATTTGTTACACCTGCATGCCCTGCTGCTCCTCTGTTGCACCTGCATATCCTGTTGCTCCTCTGTTGCCCTGCATGTCCTGCTGCTCCTCTGTTGCACCTGCATATCCTGTTGCTCCTCTGTTGCCCTGCATGCCCTGCTGCTCCTCTGTTGCACCTGCATATCCTGTTGCTCCTCTGTTGCCCTGCATGCCCTGCTGCTCCTCTGTTGCACCTGCATATCCTGTTGCTCCTCTGTTGCCCTGCATGCCCTGCTGCTCCTCTGTTGCACCTGCATATCCCGTTGCTCCTCTGTTGCCCTGCATGCCCTGCTGCTCCTCTGTTGCACCTGAATATCCTGTTGCTCCTCTGTTGCCCTGCATGTCCTGCTGCTCTTCTGTTTCACTGTATCGCCTACTGCTCCTCTGTTGCTCATCTGTTTCCCTGCTGCTCCTCCACTGTCCTGCTGCTCCTCTGTTTCCCTGCTGCTCCTCTGTTTCCCTGCTGCTCCTCTGCTGC
Source organism: Bombina bombina (assembly GCF_027579735.1). NCBI lineage: Eukaryota > Metazoa > Chordata > Amphibia > Anura > Bombinatoridae > Bombina > Bombina bombina. The sequence goes on from NC_069500.1 coordinate 1,401,996,558, forward strand.
CCTGCATGTCTAGCAGCTTCTCTTCTGCCCTGTATATCCTGCTGCTCCTAAGTTGCCCTGCATGTCGTTATTATTAAATATATATTTATATATATATATTATATCTGATAATGTTAATGTGATATATATATATATATATATATATATATATATATATATATATATATATATATATATATATATATATATATATATATATATATATATATATATATATATATAAACAGAAGCAGAGACCGCACTCATAGGTCTTGTATTTCACCACTGATGTTTGACAAAGGGGGAAACCCCGAAACGTTACAGATTGAATAAAGTCCACATCAGTGGTGAAATACAAGACCTATGAGTGCGGTCTCTGCTTCTGTTTATATTATTTTTATGCACTGCACCTAGGCATTATATGTATAACGAGAGTGCTTGGTGACCACAATTTGCTTATATATATATATATATATATATATATATATATATATATATATATATATATATAATATACATATATTATTTTATTGTAGTTTCTTTTTTCGTATATAAAAATAAAATTTTCCTGTATGCGAAGAGTATTGGAAAGTGAAGTGTACAATATATATACAGTAAAACATAATATTAAATTTTAATATTGAATAAATGTGTTTTTTCATGTTTTCAAGTATTTGACTGAAAGGACTCCAATGTGTGTATGTAGTGTATGTGTATAAACAGTATCTCACAAAAGTGAGTACAACCCTTTTTATAAATATTTTATTATATCTTTGCATGTGACAACACTGAAGAAATGACACTTTGCTATAATGTAAAGTAGTGAGTGTACAGCCTGTATAACAGTGTAAATTTGCTGTCTCCTCAAAATAACTCAACACACCTTTGGCAACAAAAGTGAGTACACCCCTAAGGGAAAATGTTAAAATTGAGCCCAATTAGCCATTTTCCCTCAAGCTGTCATGTGACTCGTTAGTGTTACAAGGTCTCAGGTGTGAATGGGGAGCAGGTGTGTTAAATTTAATGTTATTGCTCTCACACTCTCTCATAGTGGTCACTGGAAGTTCAACATGGCACCTCATGGCAAAGAACTCTCTGAGGATCTGAAAAAAAGAATTGTAGCTCTACATAAAGCTGGCTTAGATGGGCAGACTTTTTTAAGGCAAGGGCTACCTCTTATTTTATTCCAAGTGACTGGGTCACCTAACAAAAAAAAAAAAAACTTCAGTCGCTGGCTGAAAATGGTATTTTTGCCACAAATGGTACAGCTTTAAAAATCAGCCGCGCTCTTTAATAATAAATACAGCCGCGCTCTTTACTTACTGCGAGAGCTTTCTCTTTATGTCACGCTGGGACTAACCTTATCTATGTATCGCGCCTGCCTGCGTATGAATAAGTACTCTCACAATCAAGATGGCTTGTGTCTAGGGCTAGCGGAGTAGTCAAGCCTGGAACACATGGGAAACCCACAGCTCAGGTACAACGATGATAATGAACTATTCTCAGTCAATCATAGACAGACTCATTCTACAAAGTAATTTTAGGTTGATTAGCGGGAAGGTCCTGTTGGCTGCTCTACATCTGTCCGCTACTAGCTGAAGACTACTGAAAATAGTTGGGACAGTGATAGCGGCAGGCTCTGTACCGCCTACACTGCAACCAGAGACTGGTATAGCAGCAACAGCACTGACCTGCACAATTTGGTGACAACAAATTCTGGGGACAGAAAGCTGCAGAAACTAGCACAAAGTATAGCTAATATAAATGTGTCAGAGAAAGTATCAGAAAGCAGCATCAAAGCCCGGTACAGAGTAAGTAAAAGAACCTGAGGGGGAGTAACAGACCCTGGGATAAAAGCAACACCAGACCATTCAACCAGCAGAGCCAGGTGACAAGTAACTGAGGACAGAACTAGAAAGTAGCAGCAGAATATCAGACAGAGCAGTACCTGGAACTGCCAAACCCAGGGATACCGAGCAGCATCCCAGCCTGTCGCATGAATAGTCTGTACTATGGACTGACCGCTCTTGAGACAATAAGTAGGAGTGTTTTGGACAGGCAGTAACCAAAGCTGGAGCAGCGAGTTCAGCTACAGCCGCGTCGCACATGCTGAAGTACACTTACCGCTATCATAGACTCATAGCAGATTTCAAAAGTCTGCATAAGAGAAACATTTCTCATACATCTATGGTGGCGAGGCTCTTCTCTCAGAATTTAGATGTGTGAGAAATCTTTCTCTTATTATGCAGACTTTTTAAATCTTCCAGGCGGTCACCTCAAAATTCACTTGCAGTTAACTGGTAGACCGCGATCTACCTCTTGCCCACCCCTGGCTATAAGAAGATTGCCAAAACCCTGAAAATGAGCTGCAGCACGGTGGGCAAGACCATACAGCGGTTTCACAGGACAAGTTTCACTCAGAACAGGCCTCGCCATGGTCGACCAAAGAAGTTGAGTGCATATGCTTAGCGTCATATCCAGAGGTTGTCTTTGGGAAATAGAAGTATGAGTGATTCCAGATTTGCTGCAGAGGTTGAAGGGGTGAGGGGTCAGTCTGTCAGTGCTCAGACCATACGCCACACACTGCATCAAATTGGTCTGCATGGCTGTCGTCCCAGAAGGAAGCCTCTTCTAAAGATAATACACAAGAAAGCCTGCAAACAGTTTGCTGAAGACAATCCGACTAAGAACACGGATTACCGTAACAATGTCCTGTGGTCTGATGAGACAAACATAAACTTATTTGGTTCAAATGGAGTCAAGCACGTGTGGCGGCAACCAGGTGAGGAGTACAAAGACAAGTGTATCTTGCCTACAGTCAAGCATGGTGGTGGGAGTATCATGGTGTGGGCATGCATGAGTGCTGCTAGCACTGGAGAGCTACAGTTCATTGAGGGAACCATGAATGCCAACATGTACGGTAACATACTGAAGCAGAGCATTAACACCTCCCTTCAGAGACAGGGCTGCAGGGCAGTATTCCAACATGATAACGACCCCAAACACACCTCCAAGACTACCACTGCCTTGCTAAAGAAGCTAAGAGTAAAACTGATGGACTGGCCAAGAATGTCTCCAGACCTAAACCCTATGGTGGCCACAGAAAATAGACACTTTGGGCCCAATTTGGACATTTCCACTTAGGGGTGTACTCACTTTTATTGCCAACAGTTTAGACATTAATGGCTGTGTGTTGAATTATTTTGAGGGGACAGCAAATTTACACTGTTATACAGGCTGTACACTCACTAATTTACATTGTAGCAAAGTGTCATTTCTTCAGTGTTATCACATGAAAAGATATAATAAAATATTTACAAAAATATGAGGGGTGTACTCACTTTTGTGAGATACTTTGTGTATATATATATATATATATATATATATACACACACACTCATACAGAGAGGAGCACACTCACAGGAACATATCAAAGAAATATATATATACATACATATACATACTGAGACCTGTATATTTATGTATATACACAATATAGCCCTTTGTAATCAAACACCTTGTCATATACCATATACCTTTAAACCCTTAAAATCTTTTTTTTATATTTATGTGAATAATTTTGATCAGATAGTGTATATATGAGTATAACTGTCATTTTATGTTGTGTTTAGTGTAACTTTCTGTTAACGTACTACCCTACACAAGCTTTCAAATCATGATAACCTGATGAGTGCAAGTATTTTTTATCTGTATTGTTTTCAGAGTATGCTGTATATCAAATCTGATCCTCACAAATGGGTTTGTGCCCTTATTTTCATTGTTCCACTAAAAAAGTGTGAAAGGAAATGCAGCTCATACCAACAGCTCCGAGTTGAAATAACTAGATAATGAAGTGTTTAATTAACCCCAATTCATTATTTCTGGAGCCTGCCGGCCTTGCAATTCTCTCACGCCCTCATACAATAAAAAACAGTGTGTCGGCAATTCCATTAGCAGTGCAGCGGTGCATCTGGTTCTGTTTTCCCCGGAAGAACAGCACAAGTCACGTAAACATACGCAGGTTTATACTCAAAGCACAACTCACGTGTGTGTTTTAAATCCACACTTTTGGAACAAGTTTGCTGCCTCACTTCCATCAACAATGACATCTGTCCGCCCCAAGGAAACAACAGGCTCCTCACAAAGTTAAACTTCAAAAAATACTTTAGGGTGGAAAGGATAAAAAAAATATATAAAAAAAATACAGGTGGCCCTCGTTTTACAACGGTTCAATTTACACCGTTTCAGAATAACAACCTTTTTTTTCCAGTCATGTGACTGCTATTGAAAAGCATTGAGAAGCAGTGCATTTATTAAAATAGCCAGTAGGTGGAGCCTACCGCTTGTGTTGCAGCAAAGCCAAACAAGCTGAAATTATTCAGTTTAATCAGACCTGAGCTATCGAGCAGATTTCAAAGGAACAAGATCTTTCTGTCTATAAATCAGTCCAGATTGGAATGCATAGAAATAACTGTTTGCAGAAAAATGCAAGTGAAGTCTGTGCTTTGTGATTATTTTATTAGGTTTATAATGCTGTTTAGCAAATGTTTTTGTTCATTTAACTTAGTTTAATTATATATTCTGTGTTGTGTGATTATTTTATTAGGTTTATAATGCTGCTTAGCATTTAAAGTCTTCATTTCAAAGCTTTAAAAAAAAAAATATTTGGTGTTACTTATGACAATTTTGAGAGGGGCCTGGAACCTATCTCCCTCACTTCCCATTGACTTACATTATAAACTGGGTTTCAATTTACAACGGTTTCGATTTACAACCATTCCTTCTGGAACCTAACCCCAGCGTAAACTGAGGGCTACCTGTAAATCAGAACGGTCTTCTGATATTTTATTTATTTTTTAAATTAGTATATCAAATCTGTTTTATTGCAAACAATATTTTAATAAAATATTATTTATGGTTTGTACTGTTTATGTATAGTGCAGCTGTCCTATTCCTTTTCTTAAGGGATGAAATATAGGCCTTGATATTCAAAATATTAACAGACTAACAAGAAACTGCCTGTTTGGGTTTACCAGGCTTGCATTCTGTCGGTCTGTCTATATAATGGAAAACAGTGGGCTGAACCTCTCTGTGCCGACAAGTGGCGATGTCCCAGGAAATAATAGTCCACTCACATTGCCACTCATCTGCAATATCAGTGGAGGGGGGCTATATTTGAAGTGTTCTTACGCAGTGCGTTCAATAAAACAAAAAAGTTTTCTGTGCAGAAACACTTCAAATAATGCTCCAGTAGCCTTACTTTTACTGCACCCACCTACACTACATTTCTCACACAGGAAAGACTCGCCACTGAAAAGATGGTGAGACGACTATGTCTGTAAACCTGTACCTAACCTGTGCAGGAGCTACAGTATGTCAATACATGTATATACAATGTTTCATGTATATGTCTTCTATTGTACAATGCGATACTATGTATTAGTGTTTTATTGTTTTTTTTTCATGAACAATATTTATTTTTCGTTATATATATATATGTTATAAAAGACAGTAGCAGTGACTTTAAAGTTTTACATAGCTGCATAATGTTTAACAAATATATTTAACATTTATATAATGAAAACGAAATATCATTGTTTAAAATAAAATAAACACACAAAAAAAGCTGTTTAAAACCAATACAATGCTTAAAATAATACACATTATACAAGAAAATGCATATAAAAAAAACATTGTATATAAAACGCCTCTAACTATTAACTCCTTATGTGCCCTCACCCCCAGTGCAACCTAACCTCGCTAAACTATTAACCACTATTCTGACATATCCCCCATTGCAAAATATTTACTAACCGTCACAACCCCCATCACAAACTATCCCTACACTACTCAACCCCCTAACAGCTAATCCCTCAAGACCCCTAACCTAAGACCCACTAAGTTACAAAAAAAACTACCATTACAATTTTTTGTTACCAAAAATAAAAGAACTCATCTTTTAACCTCTTAAGGACATATGGCGGAATTTTTCCGTCATAAAACAATTGAGCAAACTGAAAGCTGTGTCCTTAAAGGGTTAAAAAACAAAAAAGGTTTTTTTTTAGTATAGGTTTTTTAAGCTTAGGCATTTTTTAGAATAGTTTTTTTTTTAAACAGCAAAAGAGTCAAATCACTAATATCCTTCTCAGTGCAATTTCTAGAGTAGGTTTTTTAAAGATAGGTTTTCTTTTGGGGGGTAACTTTGGTTTAAGTATAGGTTATTTTTTTATTGAGGCAAAGAGCTGTGATTACTTCAACTAGGGTCTGCCTGATAAATGCCCTTTTCAGGGCCATTTTTTTTAGTAGGTTTTAGTTTCAGTATAGGTTTTTTTAGGGTGGGGTTTAAGGATAAGGCTTTTACTAGTAGTTTTTTATTTTTTGTTGTAATGGTAGTTTTTTTATTTTATTTGTTTATAACTTAGTGGGTCTTAGGTTAGGGGTTAAGAAGTTTAGGGATAGTTTGTGATGGTGGTTGTGGTGGTTAGGGAGTTAATAGGTTAGGGGGTAGTTTGCGATGGGGGTAATGGTGGATTAGGGGTTAAGTAGAGTAGGGAGTTTATTGCGGTGGGGGATGTGGTGATTTAGCGGTTAAGTAGAGAAGGGAGTTTATTGCGGCAGGGGATGTGGCGGTTTAGAGGTTGAGTAGAGTAGGGGTTATTGCGGTGGGGGGTAATGGTTGTTTACGTGTTAAGTAGTGTAGGCGTTATTGCGGTTTAGGGGTTAATAATGTAGCGGGGTAGTTTTCGAGGGGCGATCTGGAGGTTTATTTGAAATTTTTTTGTAACTGTGTATCAAATATGTTTCAAATAAAGGATATAGTCTCAAATGTAGATGCTTTCACAGAGATCCAAGGCAAACCTGAAAATAAAGAAAATGAGGAAACAAAGTGAAGGTTCATATTGATTACAAAGAGACAACCAGGAGAAACCTTACTCACGTTTTCAAGAGTTAATAACTAAGCTTGCGGGTTATTTTGAGGTTTGCCTTGGATTCCAGTGAAAGCATCTAGATTTGGGACTATATCATTTATTTGACATAAATTTGATACACAGTGTGGGGATTCATTTATTATTTGGACACTCACTATTAAGTGTTTATGTAAAGTAAATGTAAAGTTGAATGAATACGTGCCTGTTTTTTTAAAAATACTATTAAAAACAAGTGCATTTTCATTCATTAAACTTAACATTGCAGTGTTTTGTTTTTTTAAATACTTACCTTTTTGTTTAATAAACCCAGACTGGCGATCCGCCCGCAGCTCCTCTGTGCTTAGTACAGCAATGGCGAAATTGGCTTCCTCCAATCATTGCTAGAACCCCGAGGCATACAGCTGGAGAGGCCACGCAACGATTGGAGGAAGCCGGTTTCATCATCGATATGCTAATAACAGCAGGAGCTGCGGACGGAGGATCGCCATTCGCCGGTCTGGGTTTCCTAAAAAAAAAAAAAAAGTTATTTTTAAAAAAACGCTTCAATGTTAATTTTAATGAATGAAAGTGCCCCTGTTTTTAATAGTATTTTTAAAAACTGCACACTCATTCATTAAAATTTACATTGACTTTAATATTATTTTGTATTATTTGGGTTCAGGGTTAATAGTGTAGGGGTTAATATTGATGGGGTTATGGTGGATTAGGGGTAATCTTGTAGAAGGAAGTACGTTTTCTTTCTAGTGTGACGTATATAAAAGGGATACTTTGTCAATGTAGGTGCGATGCTGCTTGAAATATTGCGATGCATAGTAAAAAGCCTCTCACCGATGCTGCCTTTAACCCCTTAATGACCACAGCACTTTTCCATTTTCTGTCCGTTTGGGACCAAGGCTATTTTTAAATTTTTGCTGTGTTTGTGTTTAGCTGTAATTTTCCTCTTACTCATTTACTTTACCCACACATATTATATACAGTTTTTCTTGACATTAAATGGACTTTCTAAAGATACCATTATTTTCATCATATCTTATAATTTACATTTTATAAAATATGAGAAAAAAATGGAAAAAAACACACTTTTTCTAACTTTGACCCCCAAAATCTGTTACACATCTGCAAAAAAAACAAAAAAACAACCATGCTAAATAGTTTCTAAATTTTGTCCTGAGTTTAGAAATACCCAATGTTTACATCTTCTTTGCTTTTCTCGCAAGTTATAGGGCAATAAATACAAGTAGCACTTTGCTATCTCCAAACCATTTTTTTTTTCAAAATTAGCGCTAGTTACATTGGAACACTGATATCTTAGAGGAATCCCTGAATATCCCTTGACATATATATATATATTTTAGAAGACAACCCAGAGTATTGATCTAGGCCCTTTTTGGTATATTCCATGCCACCATTTCACCGCCAAATGTGATCAAATATTTTTTTTTTCACTTTTTCACAATTTTTTTTCACAAACTTTAGGATTCTCACTGAAATTATTTACAAACAGCTTGTGCAATTATGGCACAAATGGTTGTAAATGCTTCTCTGGGATCCCCTTTGTTTATAAATAGCAGACATATATGGCTTTGGCATTGCTTTTTGCTAATTAGAAGGCCGCTAAATGCCGCTGTGCATCACACATGTATTATGGCTAGCAATGAAGGGGTTAATTAGGTAGCTTGTAGGGAGCTTGCAGGGTTAATTTTAGCTTTAGTGTAGAGATCAGCCTCCAACCTGACACATCAGACCCCCTGATCCCTCCCAAACAGCTCTCTCCCCTGATCCCTCCCAAACAGCTCTCTTCCCTCCCCCACGCCACAATTGTCCCCGCCATCTTAAGAAAGTCTGCCAGTACTAAAATAAAAGGTATCTTTTTTTTTTAAACATATTTACATATGCTGCTGTGTAGGATTCCCCCCTTAGCCCCCAACCTCCCTGAACACCCGCAAACAGGTCTCTAACCCTCCCCATCTACCTTATTGGGAGCCATCTTGGGTACTGGCAGCTGCCTGCCAGTACCCAGTTTACAATAAAATTGTGTGTTTTTTTCTTTTTTTTACTTTTTCTGTAGTGTAGCTTCGCCTCCCAAAGATCAACTCCCCACCCCCTTCCAGATCCCTTAAATCCATTTAAATTCCCTATTCCCACCCCCCTCTCACACTTAATATAAAACATTTTTCTATAGTGTAGTGGTTCCCACTTGCCCGCCGCATCCATGCACACCCTTGGCGCCCACGATTCCGTCCCCCTCTAGTATCATGCACGCCATCAATGGCCGTCCACCCGCCTCCCACATCGGCTCTCACCCACCAACGATTGCGGCCATCGATGTCCAATGCAGAGAGGAACACAGAGTGGCTCTCTCTGCATCGGATGGGTAAGAAATGTTATTGCAGACATCACTGCAATAACTGGAAAGCAGCCGGAAGCGATCAGGATCGCTTCCACCGCTTTCCAAGACCGGCGACGTACGGGGTACGTCCTTGGTCGTTAAGTGTATTTTTTTAGAGGACGTACCCCATACGTCATCGGTCATTAAGCGGTTAAACAGTAAATTTGAGCCATTTGGAATATTTTGCCAGCTTTCTCGACATGGCGACGGACCCGTTTTGAATATCCTGCCGCCACATGGAACTTTTGATTATCTAGGCCATAGTCTTCTGATCCTCTTAGAATAGCTACTGATTAGTATAATTAGTATAATATAAATACTTATTACATACAGGGAGTGCTGAATTATTAGGCGTTGTATTTTTGAGGATTAATTTTATTATTGAACAACAACCATGTTCTCAATGAACCCAAAAAACTCATTAATATCAAAGCTGAATAGTTTTGGAAGTAGTTTTTAGTTTGTTTTTAGTTATAGCTATTTTAGGGGGATATCTGTGTGTGCAGGTGACTATTAATGTGCATAATTATTAGGCAACTTAACAAAAAACAAAAATATACCCATTTCAATTATTTATTTTTACCAGTGAAACCAATATAACATCTCAACATTCACAAATATACATTTCTGACATTCAAAAACAAAACAAAAACAAATCAGTGACCAATATAGCCACCTTTCTTTGCAAGGACACTCAAAAGCCTGCCATCCATGGATTCTGTCAGTGTTTTGATCTGTTCATCATCAACATTGCATGCAGCAGCAACCACAGCCTCCCAGACACTGTTCAGAGAGGTGTTCTGTTTTCCCTCCTTGTAAATCTCTCATTTGATGATGGACCACAGGTTTTCAATGGGGTTCAGATCAGGTGAACAAGGAGGCCATGTCATTAGATTTTCTTCTTTTATACCCTTTCTTGCCAACCACGCTGTGGAGTACTTGGACGCGTGTGATGGAGCATTGTCCTGCATGAAAATCATGTTTTTCTTGAAGGATGCAGACTTCTTCCTGTACCACTGCTTGAAGAAGGTGTCTTCCAGAAACTGGCAGTAGGACTGGGAGTTGAGCTTGACTCCATCCTCAACCCGAAAAGGCCCCACAAGCTCATCTTTGATGATACCAGCCCAAACCAGTACTCCACCTCCACCTTGCTGGCGTCTGAGTCGGACTGGAGCTCTCTGCCCTTTACCAATCCAGCCACGGGCCCATCAAGACTCACTCTCATTTCATCAGTCCATAAAACCTTAGAAAAATCAGTCTTGAGATATTTCTTGGCCCAGTCTTGACGTTTCAGCTTGTGTGTCTTGTTCAGTGGTGGTCGTCTTTCAGCCTTTCTTACCTTGGCCATGTCTCTGAGTATTGCACACCTTGTGCTTTTGGGCACTCCAGTGATGTTGCAGCTCTGAAATATGGCCAAACTGGTGGCAAGTGGCATCTTGGCAGCTGCACGCTTGACTTTTCTCAGTTCATGGGCAGTTATTTTGCGCCTTGGTTTTTCCACACGCTTCTTGCGACCCTGTTGACTATTTTGAATGAAACGCTTGATTGTTCGATGATCACGCTTCAGAAGCTTTGCAATTTTAAGAGTGCTGCATCCCTCTGCAAGATATCTCACTATTTTTGACTTTTCTGAGCCTGTCAAGTCCTTCTTTTGACCCATTTTGCCAAAGGAAAGGAAGTTGCCTAATAATTATGCACACCTGATATAGGGTGTTGATGTCATTAGACCACACCCCTTCTCATTACAGAGATGCACATCACCTAATATGCTTAATTGGTAGTAGGCTTTCGAGCCTATACAGCTTGGAGTAAGACAACATGCATAAAGAGGATGATGTGGTCAAAATACTAATTTGCCTAATAATTCTGCACTCACTGTATTGTGTTTTATAATTATATTATTACTTAATTAAAGATTTAAAATCATTTTGATTGACATTTGCTTTACACTAGGTGCCTACCTAAAGGTTGTTAGCTGACCATGTGTGACAATCACAAGAAAAAATGTGAAGTCAATCAGTTAAGTAGCTTTTGAGATAAATATATTTATATATAGATATTTTTAATGCTGTTTTTATAACTTAAAGGGACAGTCTAGTAAAAATTAAACTTTCATAATTCAGAAAAAAACTTTCCAATTTCATTTTATCATCAAATTTGCTTTGTTCTCTTGACATTCTTTGTTAAAAGCGAAACCTAGGTAGGCTCAAACTGATTTCTAAGCCATTGAAGGACACCTTTTCACAGCTAGATAGCGCTAGTTCATGTGTATCATATAGATAACATTATGCTCACTCCTGTGGAGTTATTTGGGAGTCAGCCAAAAAATGTGAGTCTGTGAAAAGAACTGAAATAAGGGGACAGTCTGCAGAGGCTTAGATACAAGGTAATCACAGAGGTAAAAAGTGTATTAATATAACTGAGATAAGGGGCAGTCTGCAGAGGCTTAGATACAAGGTGATCATGGGTAATAAAGGGATTATCTATCTTTTTAAACAATAACAATTCTGGAGTAGTCTGTCCTTTTAATTTTTCACTATGAGAATCTTTATTTGCTCCTAAATAAAAAAAATGGCTGAATGGATTTGACAGAAATGTAGCACAGAGATAGATCTTGGTCCCTATACTGTGTGGGACTGAGCAGTAAATTATACATTTTTCTCAGATAATAGGAAATAAGAAATAACTATTTTATATGCAGCTGTATCAACTGTTCAGTACATTAGAAGTGTTTGTTTTTTCTTTTCTTCAGATAGCGCTGGTTCCAACTAAGACATTTTCTAACCTACTGTGTATTGTTGTTAAAAAAAAAATTCAATGAAGTTTGTTGGTCTTTAATTTACTCATCTCAGCTAGATTACGAGTTTTGAGCACTATAGGGATTTTAACGACCGCAACAAAAGCTGCGTTATTTCACCTCCCTATAGCGCTGGTATTACGAGTTTTAAAAAAACAGGCTTGTGCAGGCGATATGGTGGCGTTGAGCTCCATACCGCACCGAAATCAAGCGCTGCTGTTACGTGCTCGTGCAAGATTTCCCCATAAACATTAATGGGGAGAGCCGGCAAAAAAATGTCTAACACCTGCGATCACGGAATGAAAAGCTCCGTAACGCAGCCCCATTGATGTCTATGGGGAAAATAAAATTAATGTTTAAACCTAACACCCTAACATAAACCCCGAGTCTAAACACCCCAAATCTGCCAACCCCAACATCGCCGCCACCTACATACAGTTATTAACCCCTAATCTGCCGCCCCCAACATCGCCGCCACCTACATACAGTTATTAACCCCTAATCTGCCACCCCCAACATCACCACCACCTACATACAGTTATTAACCCCTAATCTGCCACCCCCAACATCGCCGCCACCTACATACAGTTATTAACCCCTAATCTGCCACCACTAACATCGCCGCCACCTATATACAGTTATTATTCCCTAATCTGCCGCCCCCAACATTGCCACCCCCTACATAATGTTATTAATCCCTAATCTGCCGCCCCCAACATTGCCACCCCCTACATAATGTTATTAATCCCTAATCTGCCGACCTCAACATCACCGCCACCTACATAAAACTATTAACCCCTAATCTGCCGCTCCCAATGTCGCCGCCACTATACTAAAGTTATTAACCCCTAAACCTCTGGCCTCCCAAATCACTACCACTAAATAAATCCATTAAACCCTAAACTTAACACTAACCCTAACGTAACCCTAAACCTAACACCCCCTAACTTTAACATAATTAAAATACAGCTAAACTGAAGTTACAATTATTAACTAAATAATATCTATTTTAAAATAAATACAAACTTACCTGTGAAATAAAACCTAAGCTAGCTACAATATAACTAATAGTTATATTGTAGCTAGCTTACGGCTAGATTTAGAGTTCTGCGGCCAAAGGGGTGCGTTAGATACGCGTGCTTTTTTTCTCCCGCACCTTTTAAATACCGCTGGTATTTAGAGTTCACAGAATGGCTGCGTTAGGCTCCAAAAAGAGAGCGTACAGGCATATTTACCGCCACTGCAACTCTAGATACCAGCGTTGCTTACGGACGCGGCCAGCTTCAAAAACGTGCTTGTGCACGATTCCCCCATAGAAAACAATGGGGCTGTCTGAGCTGAAAAAAAACCTAACACCTGCAAAAAAGCAGCGTTCAGCTCCTAACGCAGCCCCATTGTTTGCTATGCGGAAACACCTCCTAAGTCTGCACCTAACACCCTAACATGAACCCCGAGTCTAAACACCCCTAACCTTACACTTATTAACCCCTAATCTGCCGCCCCCCGCTATCGCTGACCCCTGCATATTATTATTAACCCCTAATCTGCCGCTCCTTACACCGCTGCCACCTACATTATAGCTATGTACCCCTAATCTGCTGCGCCTAACACCGCCGACCCCTATATTATATTTATTAACCCCTAATCTGCCCCCCTCAACGTCGCCTCCACCTGCCTACATTTATTAACCCCTAATCTGCCAAGCGGACCGCACCGCTACTATTATAACGTTATTAACCCCTAATCCGCCTCACTCCCGCCTCAATAACCCTATAATAAATAGTATTAACCCCTAATCTGCCCTCCCTAACATCGCCGACACCTAACTTCAATTATTAACCCCTAATCTGCCGACCGAATCTCGCCGCTACTGTAATAAATGGATTAACCCCTAAAGCTAAGTCTAACCCTAACACTAACACCCCCCTAAGTTAAATATAATTTAAATCTAACGAAATAAATTAACTCTTATTAAATAAATTATTCCTATTTAAAGCTAAATACTTACCTGTAAAATAAACCCTAATATAGCTACAATATAAATTATAATTATATTATAGCTATTTTAGGATTTATATTTATTTTACAGGTAACTTTGTATTTATTTTAACCAGGTACAATAGCTATTAAATAGTTAAGAACTATTTAATAGCTAAAATAGTTAAAATAATTACAAAATTACCTGTAAAATAAATCCTAACCTAAGTTACAATTAAACCTAACACTACACTATCAATAAATTAATTAAATAAAATACCTACAATTATCTACAATTAAACCTAACACTACACTATCAATAAATTAATTAAATACAATATCTACAAATAAATACAATGAAATAAACTAAATAAAGTACAAAAAAGAAAAAAGAACTAAGTTACAAAAAATAAAAAAATATTTACAAACATTAGAAAAATATTACAACAATTTTAAACTAATTACACCTACTCTAAGCCCCCTAATAAAATAACAAAGCCCCCCAAAATAAAAAAATGCCCTACCCTATTCTAAATTAAAAAAGTTCAAAGCTCTTTTACCTTACCAGCCCTGAACAGGGCTCTTTGCGGGGCATGCCCCAAAGAATTCAGCTCTTTTGCCTGTAAAAAAAACACATACAATACCCCCCCCCAACATTACAACCCACCACCCACATACCCCTAATCTAACCCAAACCCCCCTTAAATAAACCTAACACTAAGCCCCTGAAGATCTTCCTACCTTATCTTCACCATGCCAGGTTCACCGATCCGTCCTCGGAATTCTTGATCCAAGCCTCGGAAGTGTTGATCCAAGCCCAAGCGGGGGGCTGAAGAGTGACGTCCATCCTCGGGCTGAAGTCTGGATCCAAGCGGCGGCTGAAGAAATCCATCATCGGGCTGAAGTCGGAAGTCCATCATCGGGATGAAGTCTTCTATCAAGCAGCATCTTCAATCTTCTTTCTTCCGGAGCGGAGCGGAGCGTAGCCATCTTCTTCCCAGCCAACGCGGATCCATCCCCTTCTAACGACGCCTACTAGCCAAATGACGGTTCCTTTAAATGACGTCATCCAAGATGGCGTCCGTCGAATTCCGATTGGCTGATAGGATTCTATCAGCCAATCGGAATTAAGGTAGGAAAATTCTGATTGGCAGATGGAATCAGCCAATCAGATTGAGCTCGCATTCTATTGGCTGATCGGAACAGCCAATAGAATGCAAGCTCAATCTGATTGGCTGATCAGATCAGCCAATCGGATTGAACTTGAATCTGATTGGCTGATTCCATCAGCCAATCAGAATTTTCCTACCTTAGCCAATCTTAATTCGACGGATGCCATCTTGGATGACATCATTTAAAGGAACCGTCATTCGGCTAGTAGGCGTCGTTAGAAGAGGATGGATCCTCGTTGGCTGGGAAGAAGATTGAAGATGCTGCTTGATAGAAGACTTCATCCCGATGATGGACTTCCGACTTCAGCCCGATGATGGATTTCTTCAGCCGCCGCTTGGATCCAGACTTCAGCCCAGGGATGGACGTCAGTCTTCAGCCCCCCGTTTGGACTTGGATCAACACTTCCGAGGCTTGGATTAAGACTTCAGAGGACGGATCGGTGAACCTGGCATGGTGAAGATAAGGTAGGAAGATCTTAAGGGGCTTAGTGTTAGGTTTATTTAAGGGGGGTTTGGGTTAGATTAGGGTATGTGGGTGGTGGGTTGTAATGTTGGGGGGGGGGTATTGTATGTGTTTTTTTTACAGGCAAAAGAGCTGAATTCTTTGGGGCATGCCCCGCAAATGGCCATGTTCAGGGCTGGTAAGGTAAAAGAGCTTTGAACTTTTTTAATTTAGAATAGGGTAGGGGTATTGGGGGGCTTTGTTATTTTATTAGGGGGCTTAGAGTAGGTGTAATTAGTTTAAAATTGTTGTAATATTTTTCTAATTTTTGTAAATATTTTTTTATTTTTTGTATTTTAGTTCTTTTTTATTTTTTGTACTTTAGTTAGTTTATTTCATTGTATTTATTTGTAGGTATTTTATTTAATTAATTTATTGATAGTGTAGTGTTAGGTTTAATTGTAGATAATTGTAGGTATTTTATTTAATTAATTTATTGATAGTGTAGTGTTAGGTTTAATTGTAACTTAGGTTAGGATTTATTTTACAGGTAATTTTGTAATTATTTTAACTATTTTAGCTATTAAATAGTTCTTAACTATTTAATAGCTATTGTACCTGGTTAAAATAAATACAAAGTTGCCTGTAAAATAAATATTAATCCTAAAATAGCTACAATATAATTATTATTTATATTGTAGCTATATTAGGGTTTATTTTACAGGTAAGTATTTAGCTTTAAATAGGAATAATTTATTTAATAAGAGTTAATTTATTTCGTTAGAATAAAATTATATTTAATTTAGGGGGGTGTTAGGGTTAGAATTAGCTTTAGGGGTTAAAAAATTTATTAGAGTAGCGGTGAGCTCTGATCGGCAGATTAGGGGTTAATACTTGAAGTTAGGTGTCGGCGATTTTAGGGAGAGCAGATTAGGGGTTAATACTATTTATTATAGGGTTATTGAGGCGGGAGTGAGGCGGATTAGGGGTTAATAACTTTATTATAGTAGTGGTGCGGTCCTCTCGGCAGATTAGGGGTTAATAAGTGTAGGCGACGTTGAGGGGGGCAGATTAGGGGTTAATAAATATAATATAGGGGTCAGCGGTGTTAGGGGCAGCAGATTAGGGGTTCATAGGGATAATGTACGCGGCAGCGGTGTGCGGTCAGGCAGATTAGGGGTTAAAAAATTTTAATAGAGTGGCGGCGATGTGGGGGGACCTCGGTTTAGGGGTATATAGGTAGTTTATGGGTGTTAGTGTACTTTAGAGCACAGTAGTTAAGAGCTTTATAAACCGGCGTTAGCCCAGAAAGCTCTTAACTACTGTTTTTTTTCTGCAGCTGGAGTTTTGTCATTAGATTTCTAACGCTCAATTCATCCACGACTCTAAATATCGGCGTTAGAAAGATCCCATTGAAAAGATAGGATATGCAATTGACGTAAGGGGATCTGCGGTATGGAAAAGTCGCGGCTGCAAAGTGAGCGTTAGACCCTTTCCTGACTGACTCCAAATACCAGAGGGCGGTAAAAACCAGCATTAGGAGCCTCTAACGCTGGTTTTGACGGCTACCGCCCAAATCTAAATCTAGCCGTTAGTTTTTATTTTTATTTCACAGGTAAGTTTGTATTTATTTTAACTAGGTAGACTAGTTAGTAAATAGTGATTAACTATTTACTAACTACCTAGTTAAAATAAATACAAACTTACCTGTGAAATAAAACCTATTTTACATTACAAAAAAAATAAACACTAAAATTACTAAAAATAAAAATAACTAAATTACATAAAAAAAACAAACACTAAATTACAAAATTTTAATTATTTTATATGTACTTATCCCTATAGTCTAATTTATCTGGTCTAGGAATCTAATTCACCTAACAATACAAGAAGTTTTGTTAAAGATAATGTTCACTTAATTCAGTTTATTGTAGGAAAAATCCTGGGGAGTGATCCGATATACGGCGCAGGTTTCGGCGCAAGCGTGGAAACCTGCGCTGCTCGTAGTTTGAACTTGCACATCGAGCTATCACATATACGGTGCCGGCAGTTGCTAAAGTGCCGTAAGTGGGACAAACTAGCGATGTCCAGAAATAAGTGTAAGTACAAATTTCTGGAGTCGCCAGTGATTTACGGCACTTTAGAAACTGCCTGCGCCTGAAAAAATTAACTAAACTTGTAAATCTCCCGTAACTGTCTAACACGCCTCCCAAACATAGCCCGACAGGTATACCCCTCTATCCGCAATCCCCCCTCTCACTCCTAATAATAAATATATTAAGCCCTAAACCGCCGCTCCCGGACCCCGCCGCCAGCTACATTAAATGTATTACCCCCTAATCTGACCCCCCTACACCCCGCCAGCTACATTAAATGTATTACCCCCTAATCTGACCCCCCTACACCACTGCCACTTATATTAACTCTATTAACCCCTAATCTGATCCCCCTACACCGCTGCCACCTATATTAAATTTATTAACCCCTAATCTAATCCCCCTACACCGCCGCCACCTATATTAACTCTATTAACCCCTAATCTGAGCCTCCTACACCGCCGCCACCTATATTAAATATAGTAACCCCTAATATGATCCCCCTACACCGCCGCCACCTTTTTTTAAATATAGTAACCCCTAATATGATCCCCCTACACCGCCGCCACCTTTTTTAAATATAGTAACCCCTAATATGATCCCCCCTACACTGCCTCCACCTTTTTTAAATATAGTAACCCCTAATATGATCCCCCTACACTGCCGCCACCTTTATTAAATATAGTAACCCCTAATATGATCCCCCTACACCGCCGCCACCTTTTTTAAATATAGTAACCCCTAATATGATCCCCCTACACCGCCGCCACCTATTTTAAATATAGTAACCCCTAATATGATCCCCCTACACCGACGCCACCTATTTTAAATATATTAACCCCTAATATGATCCCCCTACACCGCCGCCACCTATTTTAAATATATTAACCACTAAACCTAAGTCTAACCCTAACACCCCCTAACTGAAATAAATGAAATAAATTAAATAAATCTAAATAATATTAATATTATTAACTACATTATTCCTATTTAAAACTAAATACCTATAAAATAAACCCTAAGATAGCTACAATATAATTAATAGTAACATTGTAGCAATTTTAGGGTTTATATTTATTTTACAGGTAACTTTGTATTTATTTTAACTAGGTACAATAGCTATTAAATAGTTAATAACTATTTAATAGCTACCTAGTTAAAATAATTACAAAATTACCTGTAAAATAAATCCTAACCTAAGTTACAATTACACCTAACACTACACTATCAATAAATTAATTAAATAAACTACAATTATCTCAACTAAAATACAATTAAATACACTAAACTATATTACAAAAACAAACAAACATTAAATTACAAAAAATAAAAAAGATTACAAGAATTTTAATCTAATTACACCTAATCTAAGCCCCCTAATAAAATAAAAAAGCCCCCCAAAATAATAAAATTTCCCTACCCTAAACTAAATTACAAAAGTAATCAGCTCAATTAACAGCCCTTAAAAGGGCCCTTTGTGGGGCATTGCCCCAAAGTAATCAGCTATTTTACCTGTAAAAAAAGAACAACCCACCATTACAACCCACCACCCACACACCTTCTCTGCTGGTCTTCAGGACAGGTAAGGAGCACTTGGGTGTTAGACTTAGGTTTTTTTAAGGGGGGGGATCAGGTGGGTTTTAGAGTAGGGGTGTGTGGGTGGTGGGTTGTAATGGGGGGGTTGTTCTTTTTTATTTTATTATTTTGGGGGGCTTTTTTATTTTATTAGGGGGCTTAGATTAGGTGTAATTAGCTTAAAATTCTTGTAATCTTTTTTATTTTTTGAAAATTTAGTGTTTGTTTTTTTTGTAATATAGTTTAGTGTATTTAATTGTATTTTAGTAGAGATAATTGTAGTTTATTTATTTAATTTATTGATAGTATAGTGTTAGGTGTAATGGTAACTTAGGTTAGGATTTATTTTACAGGTAATTTTGTAATTATTTTAACTAGGTAGCTATTAAATAGTTATTAACTATTTAATAGCTATTGTACCTAGTTAAAATAAATACAAAGTTACCTGTAAAATAAATATAAACCCTAAAATAGCTACAATGTAATTATTAATTATATTGTAGCTATCTTAGGGTTTATTTTATAGGTAAGTATTTAGTTTTAAATAGAAATAATTTAGTTAATAATATTAATATTATTTAGATTTATTTCAATAAAAATTAAGTTAGGGGGTGTTAGGGTTAGACTTAGGTTTAGGGGTTAATATATTTAAAATAAGTGGCGGAGGTGTAGGGGATCATATTAGGGGTTAATATATTTAAAATAAGTGGCGGCAGTGTAGGGGGATTAGATTAAGGGTTAATATATTTAAAATAGGTGGCGGCGGTGTAGGGGGATCATATTAGGGGTTACTATATTTAAAATAGTTGGCGGCGGTGTAGGGGGATTAGATTAGCGGTTAATATATTTAAAATAGGTGGCGGCGGTGTAGAGGGATCATATTAGGGGTTACTATATTTAAATTAGGTGGCGGCGGTGTAGGGGGATCATATTAGGGGTTACTATATTTAAAAAAGGTGGCGGCAGTGTAGGGGGATCATATTAGGGGTTAATATTTTAAAAAAAGGTGGCGGTGGTGTAGGGGGCTCAGATTATGGGGTTAAAAGAGTTAATATAGGTGGCGGCGGTGTAGGGGAATTAGATTAGGGGTTAATAAATTTAAAATAGCTGGCGGCAGTGTAGGGGTGTCAGATTAGGGGGTAATACATTTAATATAGCTGGCGGCGGTGTAGGGGGGTCAGATTAGGGGGTAATACATATAATGTAGGTGGCGGCGGGGTCCGGGAGCGGCGGTTAGGGGTTAAACACTTTATTAGGGATTGCGGCGGGGGATTGCGGTTGACAGGTAGATAGACATTGCGCATGCATTAGGTGTTAGCTTTTGTTTTGCAGGCAGTTTAGGGAGTTACAGGGCTCCAATACTCAGCATAAGGCCTACTATGCCTGCATTTTTATTTTAATAGTTTTATATTCCTTAAGGTTGAGACTTGCTGAGGCATTAGAGAGGTTTTTATGTGTTTCTTTGGCTGTAGACATTCTGAATCTGACTGATTGCATTGTATTATTAAGTTACCAAAACATAATGTTAATGATAATATTGGCCAAGATTGTATTCAATAACTGTTGCTAGCAACACATATTGCATAATTGGTTCATGCTGATTTAATTTTACCTTGTTATAGACTTCACTGTTAGATTTATACCCATAGGATCAAAGCAAAGTATAATAGCATATTTTATTTCATATTGTATCAGAGAGTTTGTTTTGTGTATGATTAAGTTGTATATCGCTTGTTCATATCTTGTTTAATGTTTAATACATCTGTATATATTTTTACAAACTGAATCCTCTTTACTCCACAAATATAATTTGCCGTGTTTAAAAAGATATAACCTGATTAGAATTACTAAAAAAAAATACAAAAAAAATACAAATATATTGGAGGTTACCGCTGAGATAGTTTTAATTATATCCGTAAACCTATATAAAATATATAACACGTTGGAGGTTACTGCGGAGATAGTTATAATTAATATTGTATTCTAAAAGATATAGCAGTAGTGTTAGGATTTTTTTTAATGTGTGTAGTTTAGTTTAATTGGTAGTTAGTTTAATTTTAGTTTAATAATTATAATAGTTTAATTGTTAGTTTAAATTAATTTATTTAATTTGACAGGTAAGTTTTCATTTAATTTAAGATTGGGAAATTGTAATTTTAATATAAAGTTAGGGGGTCGTTAGGTTTAGGGGTTAATAGTTTATTTTAGTATATTTCGTTGTAGGGGGCTTGCAGTTTAGGGGTTAATAGGTTTATTATAGTATATTTCGTTGTGGGGGCTTTCGGTTTAGGGGTTAATAGGTTTATTATAGTATATTTCGTTGTGGGGGCTTTTGTTTAGGGGTTAATAGTTTATTTTAGTATATCTCGTTGTGGGGGGCTTGCGGTTTAGGGATTAATAGGTTTATTATAGCGGCAGTGTGGGCGGACGGCAGATTAGGGGTTAATAATATTTAAATAGTGTTTGCAATGCGGGAGGGCGGCGGTTTAGGATTTAATAACTTTATTATAGTGGCAACGATGTCTGGAGCGGCGGAATAGGGATTAATACATTTTAATAGTGGCGGCGATGTCTGGAGAGGCAGATTAGGGGTTAATCAATTTGTTATAGTGTTTGCGATGCGGGAGGGCCTCGGTTTAGGGGTTAATAGGTAGTTTATGGGTGTTAGTGTACTTTGTAACACTTTAGTTATGAGTTTTATGTTACAGCTTTGTAGTGTAAAACTCATAACTACTGACTTTAGATGGTGTTACGAATCTTGTGGTTATAGGGTGTACCGCTCACTTTTTGGCCTCCCAGGCAAACTGATAATACCGGCGCTATGGGAGTCCCATTGAAAAAGGACTTTTTTAAAAGTGCGGTAATGAAGTTGCGTGACAGGCTAAAATGTGTGCGGTACACCTATACCGACAAGACTCGTAATAGAAGCGTTAGGGAAAATCAAGCGTTATGGGCCATAACGCTGCTCTTTCAATCATAACGCAAAACTCGTAATCTAGGTGTCTGTAACTGGATCATGTGATCCTTTTGCTATGTGTTGCTATGTTTGGATTGGAATAATATATTTTCCTAAAATCTGTCATGTGTTTGGTCTGTTAATCACCATTCACCTGTAAAATGTTAACTGGTTAATCAGTTATTAAAGGTACAGTCTACTTAAAAATATTTATTATATAAAAATATTTATAATCCTTGTATTACCCATTCCCCAGTTTTGCATAACCAACACAGTTATATTAATACACTTTTTAACTCTGTGATTACCTTGTATCTAAGCCTCTGCTGACTGCCCCCTTATTTTAGTGCTATTTACAAACTTGCATTTTAGCAGATCAGTGCTGACTCATAAATAACTCCACGGGAGTGAGCACAATGTTATCTATATGGCACACATGAACTAGCAGTGTCTATCAGTAAAAGCTAATAAAATGCATTGAGATAAGAGGCAGTCTTCAAGGGCTATGAAAATAGCATATGAGCCTACCTAGGTTTAGCTTTTTTTTTTCTTTTTTTTTTTTAAAGTTGCAAGCTTTATTAGAAAAAGAAAGGCAACATTACATGTCAATAAAGGCAGGTACAATAAAAACAAATGAACAAAAGTTTCCAGAACGACTTCCATTAAAGTAAATTTCAAAGGATGTTGTAAGTCCTTGTTAAGACTCCTCACAGAAGGGTTAATGAAATTTACAAGTGCCAAGCGTAGCCATAGGAGTCCAAGGTAGCATATTCACCTGGGTTAACAGTCTTTGTACCTTGTTAAATCAGCTTGCAACAAAAGATTTTTTTTTTCTTTTTCTATTGTTCATATGCAGAGTACATTGTATCCCTGAACTGGGATAGTGCCAAATATTTTCATCTGTTGTCATGCAATTATAACGAAATAATAGTGCTAACATAAGAGCCAAGTTGGCCCGAATAAGAGAGAGAGGGAAAGGAGAAGGTTAAAGGAAAGAAGGTGAAAGGGGAGAAACTGAAGGGAGGGGGAGAAAAAAAAAAGGGGGTGAAGTGGTTATTTTGGACCTGTGTGGGGGGGAAGTGGAATCAAAAAGGGTCCTACACCGGCATGCCTTGAAGAAAGATGGGCTTCATGGTCGAGTCACCAGAAGAAAGCCATTACTACGCAAATGCCACAAAGTATCCCGCTTAAAATACGCCAAACAGCACAGAGACAAGCCTTACCAATTTTCAGATAGTGGTACCTTTCGAGATGTAGGAGGTTGGTGACGTGTGTTTTCCACTCAGAGAAGTTTGGGGGATCTAATATTTTCATGTGTCTTGGAACAGCCTCCTTAGCACTGTTAAGCATTATTATAAAGAGGGATTTTTTGGTGTCATCTTTGAATTTAGGTAAGTTGTGGTATAGCAGTAGGTCTGGAGATGTTTGGATGGTAATGTCCAGTACCCTGCTCATCTCCTCAAAGACCTCCCTCCAGAAGGTTTTTAATTTAGGGCAATGTTACCAAATATGAAGCATGGTGCCCGCCTCACAGCAACCCATCTAACAGTTTCCAGAGGCATGAGGATACATTTTCTTTAACCTCTGAGGTGTGAGGTACCACCTACTTAAAAATTTGTAGTGGGACTCTTGGATACGGGCAGAAACCGAAACTTTTTTGTTAGATTAAAGACTTTTTGCCATTGTTTGAGATCAAGTAACTGTCCCAATTCCCTATGCCAACCTTGCATATAACTAGGTAACAATAATCGATTATCATCTGTAATTATACTGTACAAGAGAGATATTAGATGTCTAGGGGCATGAGAAAGAATGCAAAGCTTTTCGAATGGTGTTGTTGGTCTGATGAAGGCGTTCCTGTGTTTATGTCTGGTAAAAAAAGTGTAGGAGCTTGGCGTGGTTAAACCAGGACTGGAAGGTTGGGAGGATCCCATTCACTGAGATCTTTATGTGTCTTAAGTTTTCCGTGTGATATGTTGTTGTATATGGCAGTGCTGTAAAGCGGTAAACGTGAATTTGTTGACTTAGTGAGAAGATGAATTCCTATGTTGGGGTTTCTCTCAGTGGAGTCAGAGGGGAGAAGGGGGTGGATATGGAGCTACAGGTAGATGTAATCTTATCCCACATACAGAAGACCTTCCCCAAGAGAGGATAATAATTGATCAAGGCAGGGCGCTCTTTTTTAGGTATCCAAGCCAGGGCCCCAACGTTTCCCCTGTCAAGGACATCCGCATCCAGCAGTATCCAGGCTTTGTGGTTGGAGTTATGGCACCACTCCACTATACGCTGAAAAAGGATAGTCTGCTTATATTTATAGAAGTCAGGGATTCCCAAACCCCCCTAGTGGCGTGACATATATAATGTTCTCCTGTTTATTCTAGGTTTCACACCCCGCCAGATGTGCATTTCAATTGCTCTCTGTATTTATTGAAGGTAGTCCGGCTGGGGGGACAAGGGGATAGTTTGGAGTATATAGAGAACTCTGGGTAAGATGTTCATCTTTACTACATTGATGCACCCCAACTAGGAGATGAACTTACTCATCCAGCTGGAGAGGTCTTTAACTATGTCGTCTCTGAGTTTCTTATAGTTAGTGTTGACCAGGTCTTCTATCCTGGGTTTAATAATGATGCCTAAATATTGCAGCTCATCCTGGACTATTTTAATAGGGCATTTGTTTTGTATCTCAGAGATAATGGCAGTAGATTCTGAAATGTTCAGTAGTTCTGATTTGTTTAGATTGAGATGAAAATTAGATACTGCACTGTAGTTATTAAACTCTTCTAGTGCAGCCGGTAGGGAGTGAGCTGTATTCGTCATTGTGAGCAGGACATAGTCTACGTACATGGCTAGTTTATGTTCCCTGCCCTGTACTGTGATACCTTCTATTTGGGGATTAGATCAAATTTTATTTGCAAGGATTTCTATAGTTAGAGCAAATAAGAGGGGGGAGAGTGGGCAACCCTGTCTCGTACCGTTCGTGATTTTAAAAGTGAGAATTTTGGCATTAGGGGAGGAGTAGAGCGAAAAGACCATGATAATTAATTTAGAGCCAAATTTCATTTTGGAAAGCACAGAGCACATAAAAGGCCAAGTGACACAGTCAAAGGCATTCTCGGCATCCGTGGACGGGAGTGTTAAGGGGATGGAATTATTACACGCATATGTTGCAGTATTTTGAGGGTGCTATCCCTTGCCTCTCTAGATGGTATAAAACCAACCTGGTCAGAATGTATAAGTTTAGGAACATATTTGGCAAGAAGTTTGGCTAGTATCTTTACATCAGTGTTTAGGAGGGATATCGGGTGAAAATTGTCCGGTTTAGCAGTAGGTTTGCCTGGCTTAGGGATCACTGTGATGTGATCCTCTAACATTGCGGGCGGTAAGAGGGCCGTGTTCGAGAGTTGGTTGAACAGTTGCAAGAGGTGAGGCGCCAGTGTTTGGGAATAAGTTTTATAATATTTAGAGCCCAGTCCATAAGTACCCGGGCATTTCCCTGTGGGGAGGTCCTTTATATATTTGTGAATTTCGCTAAGTGTGAATGGTGAGTCGAGAAAGTCAGCGTCTTCAGTACTGAAGGTTGGGAGGGATACTCCCGACATATATTCCTCAATATGGCGCGCATTGGGAGGGGAGAGTTCAGATTCGGAAGAGGTAATGTTAGCAGGTTGTAAATTGTATAAGTTTTCGTAATAGACATTAGCTATGTGTTTTGCATCCTGTTGTTTGCGTCCGTGTTTATCAAGAATGTCATAGACATAGGATTTAAGTCTCCTATGTGTGATTGCACGGGCTAGGAGTTCCCAGCTTTGTCTCCCTGCTCAAAGTAAGATTGTTTAAGTAGAAGAGCTTTTCTTTGGTACTCTTTTTGCAGGTGGCGTAGTAAGTCAGATTTGGCCTGTTCTAGAGCTGCTGAATGATTTGGGTTCAAAGGGTCTCTAATTTTAATGAGTTCACCTCGTACAACACATTTATGTGCTTCCCAGTTCCCACACAGTGGTGAGCGGGAGTGAGTCAACAGTGTTCAGATGGAAATATTCTGTTAGTAAGGTCTGTATGTCAGTTTTGGTCACCGGGTTATATAGGAGGGAATCATCCATTCTCCAAACAAATGAGGAGACAGGGATGTCGGGCCATGCAATTGTGCAGGATACCGGAACATGATCTGACCAGGTGATGGGGTTGATGTTACAGAGTGAGACTTCTGCCGTGTCTGTAAATATGTAATCTATATGGGAATATTTTCCGTGGAGGTGCGAGAAGAAGGTGACATTTTTGGCCATTGGATGGAGCACGCGCCAGACATCGTGAACCACCAGTTCTTTGAGTTGTGTGGATAGTGTTTTGAGGGTTTTGGTGGGAATGCAAGAAGATCCATCTGAGGTGTCTAGGGATAGGTTTAGGGATACGTTAAATTCGCCTCCCAGAAATAGTATGCCTTTCTGCAGTTCTAGTACTTTGTGAAGTATCTTTTTAAAGAAGGGGACGTGCGATTTGTTGGGAAAGTACAGGTTGGCCAAGGTGATCGGTCGGCCGTACAAAAGGCCAGTCATGATTAAAAATCGACCCTCGGGGTCTTTGTCAATGTAGGTTGGCTGGAAAGAGGTCCTAGAGTGAAACAGAATTCACACTCCATTTTTCTTTGCATAATTAGAGGCAAAGTATGCTATAGGTTAATGCCTGTTGTACCATTTAAGTACTTTATTTTTTGCGAAATGCGTTATATCACCCCTCAGTCTCTGGAGGTCATTGAAAACAATAGAGCTTTTCCCAGGGTTATTAAGCCCCTTAACATTAGCTGTGATCAATTCTATACCATAGGTATTAGAAAGTTTTTTCTTTGTAGGGGTCATCGTTTGTGAATTACCAGAGGGGGAAAAAAAAGGGGGAGGTTGAGTAGGATGTAGATAGAGAGTTTAAATAGGTGGGTGTAGAAGAGAAGGAATATAGGAGATAGGTAAAGTGAGAAAGAAAGGCTATGTTATTGAGTAACTTTTGTATAAGTAGAGTGCAAGTAAACAACAAAACAGCAGTACATACAGCAATAACAATTACTGTCAAACAATGTGATAACAATGTAGGGGGGTAGCATCCCCAATATAACCGCTAGAACATTAGATAGTGTTGTTTAAAGTGTAAGTAATGAGTGTGAGCACGATAATTTGCTATGAGTAGGATTGAATGGTTTCCAGTGTAGGTATATGACTTGAATACTTCTAAGCGTAGGCAGCCATGGTGTGATGGTGGGTACAGCTAAGGTAGTGTAGGTACTGAAGGGTGTATACGGTGGGATATTGTGTTGTGTTGTGAGAGTCTTGAATTGAGAGTGGTGATTGTAAGTTGTGCATGTTTGTGTACAAGTGCGCAAAAATATAATTTGACATCGGTGAGCCAGATTGCATCAAAAACATTGCAGAGGGTTTAATAACTTATCTGAGAAAGTGCATTGACCAGCTTCAGGAGGTGATAAAAGAAGATCAAGAGTGATCTCTCATCTACTTTTCTTGAGCCAGGAAAAGGAAAGCAGATGTTGTTGCTGGGTAACGTGAAAGTAATAGGTATATTCATGTTGGCTTGTCAACTGAAGGAAGTGGAGTTTGACTTGTGTCCTCCAACAAGTGGAATAAGGAAGGAGGAATTCTGATGTTGAGTCCCAAGCTGCTGTTTAATGTGGGGAGATCAGATAGCTTGCAAAAAGTTGCAGAGGTGTTGTCCTTAGTAGCAACTATACAAGTGGGGAAGCCCCATCTGTACGGGATGCTCTGGTCTCTCAGTGTAGTTGTAATAAACTTGAGGTCTTTTCTCTTTTGCAGAGTGGTGGGGCTCAAATCTGAGAAATTTGGATCTCTATGCCAGCATGTGTGGTTGCTTTGATCGTGCTCCCCTCAGATAACCTCTTTGTCCTTAAATGACAGAAACTTGATGATGACATCCCTAGGGGGGCTTTGTTGGGGGGCCTAGGGCGGAGGGCCCTATGAGCGCATTCAATTGGTACCTCTGGTGAAGAAGGGGTATTTTTAGTTGTGAGAAACAGGTCTTGTAGATACCCCTGGAGGGCAGACGGGGAAACAGATTCAGGAATACCCCTGATCCGCAGATTTTTTCTTCTGCTGTGATTCTCTAGGTCCTCAATTCTATCCATTAGGCTCTGAACCACTTCAGTATGTAGTTGCATATTGTCAGAGTGTTGTTGCAAATCAGCTTGCAGGACCTCTTGTTTTTCTTCAATTTGTGTCACTCTGTGCTCTACAGCTAAAACATCTTTACGTAATTCACCAAACAGGTTTTTGACCTCAAGCATGACATCCTTTATATCCTCCTTAGAAGATAGTAGTTTAAGATCTTCTTTGGTAACATGGTTAAGATTAGTGGGGTCCACACTGTGGATTTGGGCTGGAATAGTTTGAGTACCATTCTGACCGTCCTTTAACGAGGAAGCGGGAAGGTCTACAGGTTTCAAATAGTGGCTCATTGTTGAAGATCTCAGCTCCTTAGGATGCTTATTTGTTCTTTTATTTGGGATTACCAGGTGCTCCTCAAGCTGATTTAGGAAAGAGCTGATAACCTCCAGGACACAATGGTATGAGATGCCCAAATCATGGTATCTCTAGGGGAGCTGTGAGGAAAGTGGTAGTATGAAGGTGCGGAGAGTGGATCTCAGTGAGACAAAAGGGAAGCAACACAGAGGGTCTCAGTAGTATATAGGTAGCAGCAATGTATGCTGTTTCATTGAGGAGCTTTGTTGTCCTAATTATAGGCAAGTAAGTGTGCCCTTAACAATGCAGTTTTGCCTTTAGGGATAGGATAAGGTTTGCATATGTCCCTTTAATTGCAGAGATGCTGTGTTGGAATGTACAGCCCCAGTGATTTATGGTATCTCCTCAGGTAGACTGGTATTCACAGGGACAAACTGTCAGCTCACTGTGTAAGGGGGTTGAAAAATTTGATGGGCCTTATGGTGCTTCCCTTATCGGACACTTCAGCTTTATTGGGTGATGGTGTCAAAAACTTGTTTTGATGGTTATGCTGAGTTCGGTTTGGCACTACTGTACCTGTATAAGTGCCTGTGTACGTGGGACCTCAACAGTATGGTATTAGCTGAGCTAATGTTGTGCGGTCCCTAGCATGAGCTCACCTCTTTTTGTGTAGGCTTTTCAGTCCGGCAACAACTCCTCTTATGAAGGGAGGTAAAGAAATGCAGAAGAGTCCTGTGGCATGATGGCGGCTCCCGTGTGAGCTCTGTGAGGCCACGCGGAGTAACTGGTGCAGGGAGCGGTGAAGCTATAGGTCTTCTCAGCTGATCGGCGGCTTTGGCGGCTCCGGGGGAAGAATAGAGCTGCTGTCAGTGGCAAAAGACAATCCGCCTGTGTTACTTTGAGTTGCGTGCTTAAGGCAGGCCGGTGATGAAGCCGAGAGTCTTGCACAGGCCGCGGTCACAGCAGCATTGTTAGGATCCAATGTTGGCTGTTACAGGGTCCACAGATGGCGGAGATATCTTATTAGTGCCCTGACTGAGCTGTGAGCATTTGTAGGTAGGTAACCAGCTAGTTTGAATGCTTGTTATACATAGCGGTTATACATGGGGCTTCAGAGCAAACTCTTATGCGGCCATCTTCCTGCATGGCCAGGTTCCGCCCCCCCCCCAGGGTTTAGCTTTTAACAAAGAATACCAAGACAAAAAGCAAATTTGATGATAAAAGTCAATTGGAAAGTTGTTTTAAAATGACATGCTCTATCTGAATCCTGAAAGCCCCTTGTATCAAAAGAGACATGTTATATATGTTTGGTAGGAGAAAGAGGATCTGCAATCAAATCCAGAACTCCACCCAAAAAGCAATGACATATGCAGACATAATTGATATTTCTTTATTAGTAAACTGAGGGGAAAACAATTTCATGTGACAAAGGGCTTGTTTCCATTGAACCGTTAAAAATGGAGCCGTAAATTACCAAAGTTGCCAGCAGCTAAAAATAATTTACAGCTTCATTTTAGTACCAGGTTTCCATTAAAATATTTAGCCCATTACGTGCAGTCGCCCTTTTTGTGTAGGTGTAAGTTAGCGTTGTGTTAACGCTTCCACCCAATGCCAGATTTCTTTGAAATAATTAGGTTACTAGGGTAACCCGACCTTACACTACACTCAATCACATATATGGCGCCGCATACAAGTGCGGAGCGTATATTTTCCAAGTCGCTCGCTGTTAAGATAAAATCAGACACCTAACGCATGCGCAATATCTACCTCTCAACCACCATCCCCCCACCGCAATAACTAATAAATGTATTAACCCCTAATCCGCCAACCCCCAAAGTATCGATCAAAGTTATTAACCCTTAAACAACCACCCCCCCACATCGCAACAATAAAATGTATTAACCTCTAAACTGCCATTCCCCCACAACACAATCTACCAATTTAAACTATTAATTAACCCCTAATCCGCCATCCCCTCACAATGCAATCTACCTATTTAAACTATTAACCCCTAATCCGCAATCCACCCACAACGCAAAATAACTAATCTAATCACTAAGCCCCCTAACCTAACAACCCCTAAATTTACCACAATTACATAAAATAAAAAAATACTAAGTTGCTATTAAAATAAAAAATCCTAACATTACTTTAAAAATAAAACCTAAGATTAAATAAAATTAAAATAAATAAATCTAAAATTACAAAAAATAAAAAAGTATAAAATTAAAGAAAAAAATAAACCAAATTATCAAAAAAATTTTTTTAAACCTAATCTAAAACCCCTAAAAAAAATAAAAAGCCCCCCCAAAATAAAAACGCCGCTAATCTAAGACTAAACTACCAATATCATTAAAAGGGCCTTTTGTAGGGCATTGCCCTAAAGCGATCATCTCTTTTACCTAAAAATACAAATTAACCCCTAACAGTAAACCCCGAACCCACCAAACCCCCCAAAATAAAAAACCTTACACTAAAAAACCTAAGCTACCCATTGCCCCTTAAGGGGCATTTGTATGGGCATTGCCCTTAAAAGGGCAATCAGCTCTTTTGCAGCCCTTTAAAATAAAAAAATCCCTAATCTAAAAAAAAAAAAAATAACCCCCAAAAAATTAAAAAAAAGTCTAAGTCTAACCCTGAAAT
Organism: Bombina bombina; assembly: GCF_027579735.1. Classification (NCBI taxonomy): domain Eukaryota; kingdom Metazoa; phylum Chordata; class Amphibia; order Anura; family Bombinatoridae; genus Bombina; species Bombina bombina. The sequence goes on from NC_069500.1 coordinate 1,402,027,989, forward strand.
AGGTACTCACAGTTCCTGAAGCCCGGCAGAGAATGTCTTCTTCCAGGCACTGAAGGTCTTCTTCCAGGCGGCATCATCTTCATCCAGCGCAGGGACATCTTCTATCTTCATCCAGTGCGAAGGAGGTGGCCGTGGAGACATCCAGTGTGGAGGATCCTCTTAATGTGGTCACCGCCGCACACTGAAGATTGAATGCAAGGTACCCATTTTATATTTGTGGTACCTTGCATTCCTATTGACTGAAATTTTAAAATCAGCCATTAGTATGAGAGGTAGTGGAATCCTATTGGCTGATTTGAACAGCCAATAGGATTTCAGTAGCTCTCATCCTATTGACTGATTGGAAAATTTCAGCTAATAGGAATGCAAGGTACCACAAATATAAAATGGGTACCTTGCATTCAAGCTTCAGTGTTTGGCGACGATCGTATGAAGAGGATCCTCCACACTGGATAGCTCCGGTCCTGTTCCGTGGTCACCTCCGCTCCGAGTCACCTTTGCCCTAGATGAAGATAGAAGAGGTCCCCACGCTGGATGAAAATGTCGCCGCCTGGAAGAAGACCTTCAGCGCCTGGAAGAAGACCTTCTCCGCCGGCCTTCAGGAACTGTGAGTACCTCTCTCGGGGTTAGACTTAGGTTTTATTTTTATTTTTTTGGATAGGTTATTTTTTATTTTAAAGGGCTGTAAAAGAGCTGATTGCCCTTTTAAGGGCAATGCCCATACAAATGCCCCTTTAAGGGAATGGGTAGCTTAGGTTTTTTTAGTGTTAGGTTTTTTATTTTGGAGGGTTTGGGGGGTTACTGTTAGGGGTTAATTTGTATTTTTAGATAAAAGAGCTGATCGCTTTAGGGCAATGCCCTACAAAAGGCTCTATTAATGATATTGGTAGTTTAGTCTTAGATTAGCTGTGTTTTTTTATTTGCGGGGTTTTTTTTTCTTTTTATAGGGGTATTAGATTATGTTTAAAAAAATTGTTTGATAATTTGGTTTATTTTTTTCTGTCATTTTAGACTTTTTAATTTTTTGTAATTTTAGATTTATTAATTTTAATTTAATTTTTGGCTTTATTTTTAAAGTAATGTTAGGATTTTTAGTTTAATTGTAACTTAGTATTTTTTTATTTTATGTTATTGTGGTTAATTTAGGGGGTGTTAGGTTAGGGGGCTTAGTGATTAGATCAGTTATTTGCGTTGTGGGGGGATTACGGATTAGGCGTTAATAGTTTAAAAAGGTATCTTGCGTTGTAGGGGGAATGGCGGATTAGGGGTTAATACATTTATTATAAATTGTGTTGTGGGGGGATGGTGGATTAGGGGTTAATAGTTTAAATAGGTAGATTGCATTGTGGGGGGTAGCGGATTAGGGGTTAATAGTTTAAATAGGTAGATTACGTTGTGGGGGGTGGCGGATTAGGGGTTAATAGTTTAAATAGGCACTTTGCGATGATGGGGAATGGCCGTTAAGAGGTTAATACATTTATTATAAGTTGCATTGTGGGGGGATGGCGGATTAGGGGTTAATAGTTTAAATAGGTAGATTGCGTTGTGGGGGGTGGCGGATTAGGAGTTAATAGTTTAAATAGGTACTTTGCGATGATGGGGAATGGTGGTTAACAGGTTAATAATTGTTAGTTGCGATGTGGGGGAATGGCGATTTATAGGTTAATACACTTATTTTAAATTGCGATGTGAGGGGATGGCGGATAGAAGGGTTTTGACGTGTCAGGTTTATTTTTGGGAGATGGGTTAGATTTCAATGGAAAAAAGGTCTCAAAAAGCACCTTTTTCCTATTTTACACATAGTTGAGCTGGGTGTAATTTTTGGTAATCTATCGGCAGCCTCCGACAGTGTATTTACGGTTTGCACGGTCATTGGAAACCTGGTATTATTTATAGATTAGTGGCTTCTGATACTTTCTATGGGACACAAAAATATTTTCGGCAGTCGGAGTCCAGTTGCCGAAAATTGATTTGTAAGGGGCCGTTGGAAGCAGTCGGTGAACGATATTGCTTCCAATAGCATATTTAACGGTTTGCAAGCGCACACAAACCTAATTACGGCTCAATGGAAACTAGCCCAAAATCTTTTGGCTGTAAATCCAGAGCAGAATCTGCACCACCTCATGAATTATTTTTATTTTATAAACTTGCAGCAGCAATGTTGATATTCTGAGCAGACTGTAAAAATTGTACCAAATGTCCATGTCACTTTATAATATTCATTTTTTCCCCTCAGTATCTGCATGTAGCCATGTAGCTAATCTAGTAACTAGTATCTGTGTCATTCCTATCCATTTACCGACTTGCAGAATTGTTGTGTTTTCCCTGTAGATATATCTGGTTCCCAGCGCATCTGCCAGATCAGCAAGTAGCTGACTGAGAAAAGCATTTGCTATTTATTTAGTTTATTTAAGAAAGCTAGAAGTGTTTCCTCTATATAAGTCCCTATTTGAAAACCTGTAAATATTTGAAGAAACATTTGTTACAAAAAGTATTTATGCAAAACACGGGTCGGTCACAGTTAATTAGTTCTTGATACTGATGTTTCATTTTTGGACAAATTGGTCAATGTGATCACAATCCAAAATGGATCTATGCGCTAAAGGGCCACAGTTGTAAATGTATCATCAACAAAAAATTTCCAGTTAAGTACTTGTTATCTGGATAGAAACTGCGAAACCACCCAAAAGTGACGTATACAAAAGACATTTCACACCTCAAGATTACATTTGTTCTTTTGAATTAACCCTTTGCTCAGGGTAAGATTAACCTATTGCAATCCGAATCCATCCTGATCACTGCTAAACAAAACGAATGCCATCAGTATCCAGGGATGATGTGTTGTGTATACTAAACTTGTTTGCTCAAAGACTATGGGCTAGATTACGAGCTGTGCGCTAACGATAGCGAGCGATAATGGGTATTTCTGATCTTTTTCCAATGGAGGGGTGGAAATATTAAAGAACTGGACAAACGTGAATTATGGTGGATTCAAACGCTTAGGTCTCCATTGTTTCAAGCTCGCCTGAAACGGAAGTTAAGAAGCAGCGGTCAAAAGACTGCTGGGCCTTAACTTGTCTTGATATGATCGAGATGATTGATAGTCCCTGCTAAGGGCTGATTGGCCGCCAGTGAGCAGGAAGCGGCATTGCACAATCTTTTCACTAGAAATTCTTGTGCAATGATAAATGCCAACATCATATGCAGTTGTTATTTAGAGATGTCGAGCGGACATGATTCGATATAGCAAATCATGTCCGCTCGACATTTAGTAAATTTACCCCTTAAAGCGTATGGTAACTGGGGACTCAATAAAGACACTAATATTCAGCCTTTATTTAAAACATGAATGAAATTAAAATGATAGTTTTCTCATTTATCTAAGCTATTTATTTTCACCACAACTTGAACCACTTAGGAAATATAGGTTCACTTTAATATATGAGATTTATGAGAATAGATCTCAGTACAATTTAATAAAATTGTATCTATTGCACATAATATTTAATCAATTAGTTTATTTCACTATATAGTTATTTACTATTTGTTTTTATATGGCTAGATTACGAGTTTTGCGTTATGAGGGGTGCGGTACTAACTTGCACGTTATTGTCACCGCTCACTTCCCTACAGCACTGGTATTACAGGTTTTTCTAAACACGGCGTTAAAAGACAAGAAGTGAGCATAGAGCAAAATTGTGCTCCATACCGCACTCCAATACCAGCGCTGCTTAAATCAGCGGTGAGCTGGTTGTACGTGCTCGTGCACGATTTCCCCATAGACATCAATGGGGAGAGCCGGCTGAAAAAAAGCCTAACACCTGCAATAAAGCAGCGTAAAGCTCTGTAACGCAGCCCCATTGATTCCTATGGGGAAACTAAATTTATGTTTACACCCTAACATGAACCCCGAGTCTAAACACCCCTAATCTTACACTTATTAACCCCTAATCTGTTCCGATCAGCCAATAGAATGCGAGCTCAATCTGATTGGCTGATTGGATCAGCCAATCGGATTGAACTTGATTCTGATTGGCTGATTCCATCAGCCAATCAGAAAATTCCTACCTTAATTCCGATTGGCTGATAGAATCCTATCAGCCAATCGGAATTCGAGGGACGCCATCTTGGATTACGTCCCTTAAAGGAACCGTCATTAGTCGGGAGACAACGGAAGAAGAGGATGGATCCGCGTCGCCTGCTTCAAGATGGACCCGCTCCGCACCGGATGGAAGAAGATCGAAGATGCCGCTTGGAGAAGATGTTTGCCGGTCCGGATGTCCTCTTCTTGCCGGATAGGAGGAAGACTTTGGAGCCTCTTCTGGACCTCTTCAGCCACCGGATGATGGATCGCCAACCCCCGCTTGGGTTGGATGAAGATGTTGGAGCCAGGACGGATCGGTGATACCTGGATGGTGAAGACAAGGTAGGAAGATCTTCAGGGGCTTAGTGTTAGGTTTCTTTAAGGGGGGTTTGGGTTAGATTAGGGGTATGTGGGTGGTGGGTTGTAATGTTGGGGGGGGGGGTATTGTATGTTTTTTTTTACAGGCAAAAGAGCTGAAATTCTTGGGGCATGCCCCGCAAAGGGCCCTGTTCAGGGCTGGTAAGGTAAAAGAGCTTGTAACTTTTTTAATTTAGAATAGGGTAGGGAATTTTTTATTTTGGGGGGCTTTGTTATTTTATTAGGGGGCTTAGAGTAGGTGTAATTAGTTTAAAATTGTTGTAATATTTTTCTTATGTTTGTAAATATTTTTTTATTTTTTGTAACTTAGTTCTTTTTTATTTTTTGTACTTTAGCTAGTTTATTTAATTGTATTTATTTGTAGGAATTGTGTTTAATTAATTTATTGATAGTGTAGTGTTAGGTTAATTGTAGGTAATTGTAGGTAGTTTATTTAATTAATTTATTGATAGGGTAGTGTTAGGTTTAATTATATCTTAAGTTAGGATTTATTTTACAGGTAAATTTGTTATTATTTTAACTAGGTAACTATTAAATAGTTCTTAACTATTTAATAGCTATTGTACCTGGTTAAAATAATTACAAAGTTGCCTGTAAAATAAATATTAATCCTAAAATAGCTATAATATAATTATAATTTATATTGTAGCTATATTAGGATTTATTTTACAGGTAAGTATTTAGCTTTAAATAGGAATCATTTATTTAATAAGAGTTAATTTATTTTGTTAGATGTAAATTATATTTAAGTTAGGGGGGTGTTAGTGTTAGGGTTAGACTTAGCTTTAGGGGTTAATCCATTTATTATAGTAGCGATGAGCTCCGGTCGTCAGATTAGGGGTTAATAATTGAAGGTAGGTGTCGGCGATGTTAGGGAGGGCAGATTAGGGGTTAATACTATTTATGATAGGGTTAGTGAGGCGGATTAGGGGTTAATAACTTTATTATAGTAGCGGTGTGGTCCGCTCGGCAGATTAGGGGTTAATAAGTGTAGGCAGGTGGAGGCGACGTTGTGGGGGGCAGATTAGGCGTTAATAAATATAATATAGGGGTCGGCGATGTTAGGGCAGCAGATTAGGGGTACATAGGAATAACGTAGGTTGCGGCGGTTTACGGAGCGGCAGATTAGGGGTTAAAAAAAATATGCAGCGGTCAGCGATAGCGGGGGCGACAGATTAGGGGTTAATAAGTGTAAGGTTAGGGGTGTTTAGACTCGGGGTACATGTTAGGGTGTTAGGTGCAGACGTAGGAAGTGTTTCCCCATAGACAACAATGGGGCTGCGTTAGGAGCTGAACGCTGCTTTTTTGCAGGTGTTAGGTTTTTTTTCAGCTCAAACAGCCCCATTGTTTCCTATGGGAGAATCGTGCACGAGCACGTTTTTGAGGCTGGCCGCGTCCGTAAGCAACTCTGGTATCGAGAGTTGCATTTGCGGTAAAAATGCTCTACGCTCCTTTTTTGGAGCCTAACGCAGCATTTGTTTGAACTCTCGATACCAGAGTTAAATTTATGGTGCGGCCAGAAAAAAGCCTGCGGAGCGTTAACAGCCCTTCTACCGCCAAACTCCAAATCTAGGCCTAAGATAGCTACAATATAACTTATAGTTACATTGTAGCTATCTTAGGGTTTATTTTTATTTCACAGGCAAGTTTGTATTTATTTTAACTAGGTAGAATAGTTACTAAATAGTTATTAACTATTTAATAACTACCTAGCTAAAATAAATAAAAATGTACCTGTAAAATAAAACCTAACCTGAGTTACACTAACACCTAACACTACACTACAATTAAATAAATTACCTAAATTAAATACAATTAAATAAATTAAATACAATTACCTAAATTACAAAAAAAAGCAAACACTAAATTACACAAAATAAAAAACAAATTACAAGATATTTAAACTAATTACACCTAATATAATAGCCCTATCAAATTAAAAAAGCCTCCCCAAAATAAAAAAAAACCCTAGCCTAAACTAAACTACCAATAGCCCTTAAAAGTGCCTTTTGCAGGGCATTGCCCCAAAGAAATCAGCTCTTTTACCTGAAAAAAATACAAACAACCCCCCAACAGTAAAACCCACCACCCACACAACCAACCCCCCAAATAAAACCCTAACTAAAAAAACCTAATCTCCCCATTGCCCTGAAAAGGGCATTTGGATTGGAATTGCCCTTAAAAGGGCATTTAGCTGTATTGCAGCCCAAAGCCCTAACTTAAAAATAAAACCCACCCAATAAACCCTTAAAAAAACCTAACACTAACCCCCAGAAGATCCACTTACAGTTTTGAAGATCCAACATCCATTCCATGAATCCGGGAGAAGTCCTCATCGAAGCGGCAAGAAGTCCTCAACGAAGACGGGAGAAGTCTTCATCAAAACCGGGAGAAGTGGTCCTCCAGACGAGCAGAAGTCTTCATCCAGACGGCATCTTCTATCTTCATCAATCCGGCGCAGAGCGGGTCCATCTTCAAGACATCCGGCGCGGAGCATCCTCTTCCAATGACAACTACCCGACAAATGAAGGTTCCTTTAAGTGACGTCATCCAAGATGGCATCCCTTAGATTCTGATTGGCTGATAGAATTCTATGAACTTCAATCCTATTGGCTGATGCAATTGGGTTAAGGCCAAAAAAGTGTGCACCTACAAGACTCGTAATAGCAGCGGTAGTAAAAAAGCTGCGTTATGAGAATTTGGATGTAAGTGCTCTAATTTTATGGAGAACTTTTTGGGACTTTCAGGACTTTTTTTTACATCATGAATGGAACTTTTACAACTAAAAACAAAATGTATGCTTACCTGATACATTCTTTTCTTTCCTGACAGGGAGAGTGCACGAATTCATTCATTACAGTTGGGAAACACCTGGCCATCAGGAGGAGGCAAAGACACCCCAGCCAAAGCTATAAGTATCCCTCCCACTTTCCCTACTCCCCCAGTCATTCAGCCGAGGAAATAAGGAAAAGCAAGAGAAACACTAGGGGGTAGAGAGGTGCCAGAAGATAAGAAAAAAAGGACGCCTATAAAAAATACCGGGCAGTTTCATGGACTATCAATGCCAGGAAAGAAAAAAAATTATCAGGTAAGCATAAATTTTGTTTTCTTTCCAAAGGCAGGTAGAGTCCACAAATTAATTCACTCATTACTGTGTTGGGAAACCAATACCCAAGCTAGAGAACCACACAGAATGAACAGGGAGGGAAATAAGGCAGGCGGACTTAAACTGAAGGCACCACCGCTTGAAGCACCTTTCTCCCAAAAGAAGAGGACCAGGTAACCGCCTAACAGATCTGCTCCAAAGAAGCTTAATTCTTGAAAGCTCATGAGTAGAATGAGCCGTAATCCTTTCAGGAGGCTGCTGGCCAGCTTCCTCATAAGCCAAACGGATGACAGTTCTCAGCCAAAAGAAAAGAGTAGTCACAGTGGCCTTCTGGCCCCTGCGCTTACCTGCATACAAAACAAACAAGGAAGAAGTTTGTTTAAAAGCCTTTGTCATATGACAATAGAACTTCAAAGCATGGACAACATCCAGATTATGTAGCAGACGATCCTTCTGAGAGGAGGGATTATGACAAAATGAAGACACAACAATCTCCTCATTGATCTTACAATAAGAGACAACCATAGAAAAGTAACCTAATTTAGTACGTAAAACAGCCTTATCCTCATGGAACACCAGATAAGGATCTCAGAAACTCTGTGAGAGGAAGAAATAGCTAACAAAAACAAAACTTTCCACAGCATGCATAAGCTCAAACGGAGCCTGTTGAAGAACATGAAGAACAAAGCATACATTTTTGAGGGTGAAAAAGCGGAGGATTTTAGTATCAAGCTCGCTCTCCATAGTCTGAATATCAATTTCAAACTGAGTAAATGGATTGAATAAAAATATTCTAGTAACAATATACTCACAAAGTATCAAAAGGCACCTCTTATCAGATTTAGCTAAGGCCAAAGCGCCTTACCACCTCCTTAATAAACCAGGGAGAAGATAACAAAGCGCTGTAGAAAGTTCTGACCACTATTGCGATACCGCTTGAGGAAAGCGGAAGGAAGCTGCAGACTTCCAATAACCACTGCAGCGTCCATGACACATGGTACAGCACTAAGGAAAGGCCTGTCCCCTGCATCGTTCTAAGTGTGCGAAAGGGCAAGCGCTGCCATAGTTAAACTAAAAACAGCAATCACCTACTTAGGGAGCATACTTAATAAATATCCCCGTAAGATGGACCCCAGACACAAAGCAGAAGCTCTGGTGCCGTGTATAAAGATCACCAGAGTGATTAGCCTCATAGACAGTGCTTATGCCACTGTTAAAGATCTGTTGTCTGTCAACTTGTTTTATGCGTGTGGTTCTCTCTCCACTGTCCCACAATAAAGCCAATCTGTCTGCTCAATAAAAAAGGATTTCCCAGAAAGGGATATAACTGTGTCCCCAGACCCTCTTCTGGGGTAAACAAGTGCCACACTGTGACCTTTTGCTATGCCCAGCTAATAAAAATTAATAAGGACTTACCCTCCAGGGTCTTTGCAGTGGAGCAGTCACAGCACTTCCAGTTCTGACAGAACAATCCACATCTTAACAGGGACCTGAGGGATAAAGGAAAGCAGTGTAAGGTTAAACTGGTTGCCAAATGGGGTGTTAGCAAACTTTTACTGGAAGGAGGGCAGAGAAGATTACCTGCGACAAAAAGAAGAAAGGAGAGCGGTAAAGCAGAGTGAGAAAATTTGAAAAAATTTGCTAAATAATAACTATTACTTATAAAAATAAAATCCAATGAATGGATCAAGAAAAAATGAATACCCGTATAGGATATCAGTGCTCTAGAAATAAATAAAGTACCAGATAGTGTACATAAAATATAAAAAATATCAATGATGATAAACTAAGAGAAACTAACACTCTCTCAAAATGGAAGTGTACAAAAAATTAATTTAATGAAAGAAAAACATAAAAATCGACATATAAATAATAAAGTATATAGACCTAAGACCCCCAAATATATATATATATGTTAAAATATGGAACATAATGAAATACATACAAAAATTGTTATATAACACTCATAGAAAGGTAAAACTCCAAAATGGGGTTAAACTCTAAAATAAAGATGGCTTATAAAAGTCCGAATTTCAGACTTAAAAGTGGGATGTCTCCCAAAAAACACCCAAGGTAATACCACAGAAAAAATATAGTCGGGTGCACAGTCAGAAGTAAATACTGTAGTGGACAAACTTCCAGCAGTGTTGCACGCTGAAAATTACAAGTATAAGCTGACGGATTCTTTTAACAGTGTCTCCACTTACACAGCACTCATGCACTCATCCACTGCTCCGCAGTCTCACTGTGAGTTTAAGGTAAAGATTTCAAAAGTTCCGCACTCACCCTCTTGCTCTTTATCAACAAGACAGGGTTTACTATAAAAGGATTTGCCTTCTTATATTCACTTATCGTTAGACTCGATGTTCAATCCCTGCTGAAGCCACAGGTATTTTAGTTGCAAGCCCAGAGGCAGAACGTTTTTTCACTTTCTGCAATGAGATTTTTTGTAGTGAAAATTTTTCTGCAGGTCATTTTTAAATCAAAATTAATTTTAAATTAGGCAGTTGCACTAAAGCACCAGTTCAATTGCAACGTGTTAGTTAAATGGAGAATAAAGCAATATGTAAAGTTTTATAATACAGTGCAGTAGTTGAAAATTGCATTGCAAATTAGCTGCAGACATAGTCTAACATAGAAGTAGTAATAAAAAAGGTGCATTGCTCATACAAATGTCTTACATTCAGAAAAAACAGCTTTGCAGACAGTTATAGGCTAGAGGATGGGCTTGAATCAATCTCTGAGAGCCAGTCAATCAATGCACTACTGCTTTGCAGCGCTACTGCATATTTCACTGTTCACTTAAAACAGCACTTTGCTCTGGATGAACTGTAATAAGGAAAACTTACACCTACAGTGCAGCCAGAGAACAGCTCTGTTTGAAGAGAACAGCCTAATGTGGAGTAGTACTGAGAAGTTAAATTGCTAACAATTCCTGCATGTGTCCTGTTCTTTCTGCAGACATGCTGCATTTTCTGCGATGACATCTCAGATCACTGCATGTTCTGCCTAGGGGGTTGCAAGAGCTATACTCACTATTCCTGGAGCAGGCTGTTGAACTCCTCAATTGGTAACTGAATTCCTGCACTTAGTGCATTTGCACGTAGGAGGCTGGGAAATCTCCAGGTTCACTGTAGTGAACAGCGGCTATCGATTCAAACCATCAGTCCGATATTGAGTTTGGCCAAACTCCACACAAGTAAATGTTGTAATACCAGAAAAAATGTCAGGACAAATGAGTGACAAGCTGGCAGTACTTCGACGCGTTTCACTCATAACAGGGGCTTTTTTAAGATAGTTTGCCAGCTGATAATGTTCACCCTGATATACCTGTGCTCATCATCTCATTGGTTGATGTCAAACAGTTAATGTAAAGGTGGTATTTTTTCAGTTGTTGATTTTATGGTAGTATTCAATGGTGATGTTCAACCTGATATATCTGAAATCCTCCTTGGTTGATTCAGAACAGGTAATTTGAAGTCTGTATTATGGACTAAACTCACAATTGGACTTATCTCCTTTTCTTCCAGTTTAGAACATTTGGAGATGTGTGTGTGTAGTCCCATTAGGTGGATCTATCTATCATAACTCCTTTCCTACAATTCTGGATTTTTACGTCTGTGTTATAAAGTTATATACACCTTATTATACACAATAGCAAGATGAGAGGTCACTTATATAAAAAGTCATTTCTATCTATATGTAAAGTTTCACTAATCTACACTCTTTTCAAATTATGATAGAAATTTGGAGATACATGTGTATATGTTGAAATATGGTGAAAAACCTTTCTGGCTATTTTTCGTCCATAATGGGCCTATTATAGCAATTGAAATAAGATAATTAAATTTCGTCATATCTGTGTAGATTGAGCTTGATACAGAATATAGCAATATGATCCTTTTCCCAAATAGTTAATGGAATAAAGATTCCCTCAGTAATCTAACTATGTTCTATATGGGATTTTATGTTTTTCTCTTTTAATATAATTCTTTCTGAATAGCGTTATACCACCTTAAATAATATTCAAGAACAAACACCACTTCTAAATTATAGGTTGAATACCACCTTAAATAATTCCTAAGAAATAATACAGACTTCGAATTACCTGTTCGGAATCAACCAAGGAGGATTTCAGATATATCAGGTGGAACCATCGAATACTATATCACCATCGAATACTACCTTAAAATCAACAACTGAAGAAATACCACCTTTACATTACCTGTTTGGAATCAACCAATGAGATGATGAGCACAAGTATATCAGGAAGATCATTAACAGCTGGCAAACTATCTTGAAAAAAAAATGCGTCAAAGTACTGCTAGCTTGTCACTCATTTGTCCTGACATTTGTTCCGGTATTACAACATTTACTTGTGTGGAGTTTGGCCGAACTCAATATCAGACTGACAGCTTTAATCGATATACGCTATTCAGTGCAGGAATTCAGTTACCAATTGAGGAGTTCAACAGCCTGCTCCAGGAATAGTGAGTATAGCTCTTGCAACTAAAATACCTGTGGCTTCAGCAGGGATTGAACATCGAGTCTAACGATAAGTGGACATAAGAAGGTAAATCCTTCCCTGTCTTGTTGATAAAGAGCAAGAGGGTGAGTGCTGAACTTTTGAAATCTCTGCCTTAAACTCACAGTGAGACTGCGGAGCAGTGGATGAGTGCTGTGTAAGAGGAGACACTGTTACAAGAATCCGTCAGCAACGCTGCTGGAAGTTTGTCCACTACAGTATTTACTTCTGACTGTGCATCTAACTATTCTTTTTGGTGGTATTACCTTGGTGTTTTTTTGGGAGACGTCCCACTTATAAGTCTGAAAGTTGGACTTTTATAGGCCATCTTTATTTTAGAGTGTAACCGCATTTTAGAGTTTTTCCTTTCTATGAGTGTTATATAACAATTTCTGTATGTATTTCATTATCTCCCATATTTTAACATATATATATATATACATATTGATTTGGGGTTCTTAGGTCTATATACTTTAATATTCATATGTCGATTTTTATGTTTTTCTTTTATTAAAATAATTTTTTGTACACTTATTCTGAGTTCACATTTATGCACTTCCATTTTGAGAGAGTGGTAGTTTCTGTTAGTTAATCATCATTGATATTTTTTGATATTTTATGTACAGTATCTAGTACTTTATTTATTACTAGATCACTGATAACCTATACGGGTATTTTTTCTTGATCCATTCATTGGACTTTATTTTTATAAGTAATAGTTATTATTTAGCATATTTTTTCATATTTTCTCGCTCTGCTTTTATCTTTATCTTGTTTAATATTAGTTATCCTTGCGGAAGGGGTATCCTAGGAGAGGTAGTGAGTGTTAAGTCTAGCGCAGCACTTATTTTCTCTATTTCAAGACATCCAGTAGCTAACTTTCACCACAACTCTCACTGAGAGCATTACATGGCTACTCTCAAACCCCAGTACTGTCTTGTAGGGAAACTACCCATTAAAGGACTTAAACCATATATCTTCATAGCACTTTCTCTGCCTACCTCCTACAGTAGACAAAGAAAAAGAATGACTGGGGGAGTAGGGGAAGTGGGAGGAATACTAATAGCTTTGGCTGGGGTGTGTTTACCTCCTCCTGGTGGCCAGGTGTTGAATTTCCCAACAGTAATTTGTGGACTCTCCCTGCCTTTGGAAAGAATTAGATGTTCTATAACGTGCAGGAAAATCAAGTTGACAATAATCGTCACATAATCTTTTTAGAACTAGACCGACCTGAAATGAATGACTTTGACTTCTCAGTTGAGGACTTATTGCATTTGTAATTTGATTGGCTGTTTATATTTTATTATTTGGCTATTTGGAAGAATTGCAACACTGCTATTGGTTAATTGTTATTATTTGAAATGCTGTAATGTAATTAATAATTTTTGATGATTTACATACCCAGGAATCTTTCATATATACAGTGGGTATTGAAAATAATCTCATTTTGTTGCTTTGCAGCCTGAAATAAAGACAATTCAAAAACAGAATCACTGAGTTGGAAAAAGGATCACACCCATGTGTCAGTATTTTGTTGAACCACCTTTTGCTTTAATTACAGCCTTTAGTCTGTTGGGATTTGTCTCTACTAACTTTGCACATCTAGACTGTGAAATATTTGCTCACTCTTCTTTGCAGAACTGCTCCAGTTCCATTACATTTGATGGTGACTGTTTGTGGATTGCAGTCTTCAAGTCATGCCACAGATATTCAATGAGGTTTAAGTCTGGACTCTGACTAGGCCATGCAAGGACATTCATATCTCCTTCAACCACTGTGTGGTTATTTTTGCTGAGTGCTTTGGGTCATTGTCACGTGGGAAGGTAAACCTTCTTCCCATTGACAACTTCCTGGCAAAGGGCAGCAGATTTTCCTCAAGAATTTGACGGTATTTTGCCCCATCCATTATTCCTTCTATCCTGACAATTGTTCCAGTGCCCGCTGCAGAGAAACACCCCCATAACAAGATATTACCACCTCCATGCTTTACTGTATGTATGGTGTTATTTGGATGGCGTGTTTTATTGGAATTCCTCCAGACATATTGTTTGGTGTTGAGATCAAATAATTCAATTTTAATCTCATCTGACCATAACACCTTATTCCATGTGGCCTCAGAATCTTCTAGGTGTGTTATGGCAAAGCTATGTCGTGACTGCATGTGGCCTTTCTTGAGGAGTGGCTTTTTTCTTGCAACACTCCCATACAAGCCACATTTATGGAGAATTTGTGATATTGTTGTCACATGCACACAATAACCACTCTTTGTCGTAAATTCCTGTAACTGTTTCAGAGTTGCTGTGAGCCTCTTGGTAGCCTCTCTGACTAGTTTCCTCCTGTTTTTTTTCATTCAGTTTGGAGAGTCATTCTGATCCAAAGAGGGTCTGTGTTGTACCAAATACCTTCCACTTATTAATAATAGACTTCACTGTGCTTCTAGGCATTGATAAAGCCTTTGATATTTTCTTGTATCCATCTCCTGACTTGTGCCTGTCTACAACATTATGCCGGAGATCTTTTGACAGTGCCTTGCCACCCATAGTTGATTGTTTGCTTTAGTTGCACCACCAGGGACTGAAATGCTTCAGGGAAGCTCTTTCCTGCTGAAATAATCAATATGGCCACAGCTGATCACAGTTAAAAGTCAAATAGCTTTGTGTGTGCAGTTGAGAAGGTGATTAGCTACACCTGATTGAGTTTACAAGTAATTTTAAAAGGGGCTAATCCTTTTTCCAACTCAGTGATTCTGTTTTTGAATTGTCTTTATTTTTGCCTGACATCTTGGTGTTATATCTTTCACTTGGATGTTATAAGTTACACTACGTAATTACAACTGGATAAACAAAAACTGTGTCTGACTTTTTTTTTCAGACTGCAAAGCAACAAAATGTGATTATTTTTTCGAGGGGGTGGTTCTTTTTAATACACAATGTATGTGTATATAAGTGCCAAGTTTAATTTAACGTTTTGGGGATGCTTCTCCCCTTCTTAAGAACAATCAAATGGTGTGAAACGCCCTCTTAAATAAGGCAATAATTACAAAGTGATTAACTCTTCCCCTCTGTGAAAGCACCAAAAATCAAGCATTCCAAACAGTGAAAAAATCGCCAAACCAAAAGTGGTATTACAAGCCACTTCCAGTCCAGCGTTGCAAACATAAAAAAGTCTCAGAATGTGATACAGATACATCAAGATCACTTATCTACAAACCGCTACACTGTGTGCACAAAAAGAAGTTAAACATCATTGTTTTAGATGCCATGTAACAGAATAGCGGCCGGAGTGTCCTCAATATGCCCAGAAGTGACATAGAACATATGAAACCAGAAGTGGGGCATCATGGTGTATGTGTATTATACAAAGCCGTTTCCTGAAACCGGAAGTGGGGGAGGTCACAGTGACAATCTAAATAGAATTTTTTTATGATGATCCTGTGAGCACATATATATATATATATATACTGTAGTTGTTTGATACATACTTATTCCCAAAAGTTTCCATCTTTTTGTGTGAGTTAGTAGCTTTAATTGCCTATAGGTTCACACTAGTCGATTCACATGATTAAGGGGTAACACCCCGAAACGTTGTGGACTTTTTTCTTGTGCCATAATAAATTGGTTATAATTTATGCTGCTGCTATCCTTGTGTGCATCACACTAGTCAATGACATTATGTCAAGCAGTTCACTAGTTTTAGTATTGGGAATAGCGTGTATGTGACTATTTAGTTCTATTAAGATTATGTCACTGTGACCTCCCCAATTTTCAGTTTCGGGAACCGGCTTCCTTTAAGAAAGTGCTCCTCAGCTCATTACCTGTATAAAAGACACTTGCGAGCCAGAAATCTTGCTCATTGATAGGGGATCAAATACATATTTCACTTATTTAAATGCAAATCAATTTATAACTTTTTTGAAATGTGTTTTTCTGCATATTGTTGTTGTTTCTCACTGTTCAAATAACCCTAGCCTAAACTAAACTACCAATAGCCCTTAAAAGGGCCTTTTGCGGGGCATTGCCCCAAAGTAATCAGCTCTTTTACCTGTAAAAAAAAATACAAACAACCTCCCACCAGTAAAATCCACCACCCACATAACCAACCCCCCAAATAAAATACTATCTAAAAAAACCTAAGCTACCCATTGCCCTGAAAAGGGCATTTGGATGGGCATTGCCCTTAAAAGGGCAGTTAGCTCTTTTGCTGCCCAAAGTCCCTAACCTAAAAATAAAACCCTCCCAATACACCCTGATTGGAACAGCCAATAGAATGCCAGCTCAATCCTATTGGCTGATTGGATCAGCCAACAGGCTTGAACTTCAATCCTATTGGCTGATTGCATCAGCCAATATGATTTTTTTCTACCTTAATTCTGATTGGCTGATAGAATTCTATCAGCCAATCGGAATCTAAGGGACGCCATCTTGGATGACATCACTTAAAGGTACCTTCATTCGTCGTTAGTCCTTCGGCAGAAGAGGATGCTCCACGTCGGATATCTTGAAGATGGACCCGCTCCGTGCTGGATGGATGTAGATAGAAGATGCCGTCTGGATGAAGACTTCTGCCCATCTGGAGGACCACTTCACCCGGCTTGGATGAAGACTTCTCCCGGCATCGTTGAGGACTTCGGCCCGGCTTGGATGAAGAAGTCTCCCGGTAAGTCAATCTTCAGGGGGTTAGTGTTAGTTTTTTTTAAGGGTGTATTGGGTGGGTTTTATTTTTAGGTTAGGGACTTTGGGCAGCAAAAGAGCTAACTGCCCTTTTAAGGGCAATGCCCATCCAAATGCCCTTTTCAGGGCAATGGGGAGCTTAGATTTTTTTAGATAGTATTTTATTTGGGGGGTTGGTTGTGTGGGTGGTGGGTTTTACTGTTGGGGGGGTTGTTTGTATTTTTTTTTACAGGTAAAAGAGCTGATTACTTTGGGGCAATGCCCCGCAAAAGGCCCTTTTAAGGGCTATTGGTAGTTTAGTTTAGGCTAGGGTTTTTTTTTATTTTGGGGGGACTTTTTTATTTTAATAGGGCTATTAGATTAGGTGTAACTAGTTTAAATATCTTGTAATTTGTTTATTATTTTCTGTAATTAAGTGGGGGAGGTTTTGTACTTTAACTAACTTAATTTAATTTAGCTAATTGTATTTAATTTAGTTAATTTATTTAATTGTAGTGTAGTGTTAGGTGTTATTGTAACTTAGGTTAGGTTTTATTTTACAGGTACTTTTGTATTTATTTTAGCTAGGTAGTTATTAAATAGTTACTAACTATTTAATAACTATTCTACCTAGTTAAAATAAATACAAACTTGCCTGTAAAATAAAAATAACCCTAAGCTAGCTACAATGTAACTATTAGTTATATTGTAGCTAGCTTAGGGTTTATTTTATAGGTAAGTATTTAGTTTTAAATAGGAATAATTTAGTTAATGATATGAATATTTATTTAGATTTATTGTAATTATATGTAAGTTAGTGGGTGTTAGATTTAGGGTTATATTTAGGTTTAGGGGTTAATAACTTTAATATAGTGGCGGCGACATTGGGGGCGGCAGATTAGGGGTTAATAAATATAATCAAACAACAAATGAGAGCAAAAACCATGCGAGTCTCCAAGGCACTGTAAAGTTCTAATGATGCATATTTATTTGAAACCAAAAAAGAAAAAGGTGAATAAAAACAAAGTGAGCATAAAACAAAATGCTGGGCTGTCTTACGCGTTTCGGCTACATACTAGCCTTATTCATAGACACACTCTGCAAAGACAGGCACTGGACTTAAATAGCCCATGTGACTGAAAGGACAGAGCCCCAGCTGAACATAATAAACAATTAAACATTCCAGGTTAAACTGTGATACAAAGGTGTGAATAACAGACATGTATTCAAAATGGATTCTATACTTATCATTACACATATTGCATAAAGGGAAGAAGTTGAAAGATTTGAGAATAACAGAGCACCTATTTAAAAATGTAAAACCTTTTTAGACATTAAAAGCATGGGGTGACCAAAACCGCACAACCAAAGGGACATATTGTTTTTAAACTGTAGCAATGATTTACAATGCTTATTTTAAAGTACGAATTAATTTGCCCTTTGATATTGCAGCAAAGGTATCCATGGCTACGATAGCAATAAGGTCTACTAGCTATAGTGAAACATATATAAAGAAACTACACTTGCTGGTATAACTCTAAGAAAAGCTTATATATGCGGAAAATGAATCAAATGTAGCGATATTAATGCAGAGTTAAAAGTCTCTCAAAAGTGTAGTATCAGTGACTCTCTTAAGTTGTCAAACTAATATTTTTATATATAGCCGGAATATGCAGTTGATTATAAGGGAGTAGACTAGTATTTGTCATTTTGATGAAGTCAAACCTAATAATGAGTCTGATTGTGGTAGAGACAAAATAATACAGATGGTTATCAAGTACAAATCAATTCTATCGATTTTTTTGCCAGAAGTTAATTACATCACCTTCGACATTGAAACCTACTGGTCTCCTTGTTCTGAGTTGAAAAATCCAGTATGCCTCCTGGTAAAGGAGCCTACTGGATATGTCACCTCCTCTTTCTGGGTACCTAACTTGCTTGATAATCTGCCATTGAAAGCTATTAATATTTTTGTCATGTTTGAGAATAAAATGATGTGCTAGATCTGAGCATTCAATCCCATTTTCAATATTATTAAGGTGCTCACGAATTCGTGTTCATGCCTCCCTAGTGGAGCAACCTACATACTGTTTTTTACAGGATGTACAATCTACTAGATAGATGACATTACTGGTACGGCAATTGGTACAGTTCTTTAAGGAGTAAACTCTCTGTGTAATCATAGACTGGAAACTCTTTGTTACACGGGTGCAACTACAGGCTATGCATTTATTAAAATGGCATTTATAGTGCCCCTTAACATGCAACCAGCTACTTGTGCTTGGCTTTTTCTTTAGCATGCTTGGTGATAACATATTCCCTAAAGTGCATCCCCTCCTGGCTACAAAATTACACCCAGATTGCACATAATCATTAAGGCTATCCTCTGCCGTAAGTATAGATAGATGTTTAGTAATGATAGAACAAATTTCCCCATATTGGGGGCTATAAGTAGTTGTAAAAAGAGGTTTTGATTTATCAAAAACATTACTCCTGGCAGAGTTATATCGTGTTGACAACATTGTTGACCTGTCAATACGCCTTACCTCTAAAAGGGCCCTATTGACTACTTTTTTATGGTATCCCCTTTCTAGGAGTTGAGTGGTCAAAATTTTGCTGTTAGTTTCAAAATCACTTTCGTTTGTACAATTGCGCTTCAGACGTATGAACTGACCCTTTGCTATCCCAAAACCAGTATGTCTGGGATGATTACTATTGGCATGGAGAATTTTATTACATGAAATAGGTTTGCGATAAAGATTGGTTACTACCTGGCCCTTTTCAACGTCGCCTGTTAGTGTTAGGTCTAGATAAGAGGTCTGCTTAGTATCGGATTCGAAAGTAAATTCCAATCCTACCTCATTCTGGTTAATGAAGGACACAAATTGTGATTTCTGTTCCTCAGTGCCAGTCCAGATGATCAACAGATCATCAATATATCTTTTATAGGTGCTGATGTAATCACGATATGGGTTTTCCTCTCCATAGACGTGGGACCGCTCCCACCAAGCCATAAAAATGTTTGCATATGACGGTGCAAATTTGGCACCCAAGGCGGTCCCACGTCTCTGGAGGAAATACTCATTCTCAAATTTGAAATAATTATGATGTAAAAGAAAATCTAATGCTTTAATTATAAATTCTTTGAGGGTATCATCATAACCACTTAGTTGATCTAAAAGAGATCTTACTGCCACAAGTCCTAGGTCATGCGGGATGGCTGAGTATAAACCAACCACGTCAATTGTCAGCCAAGAACAATCCCCATTCCAAGCCACCTGTTCAAGACATTTAAGAAGATGCTTGGTGTCACGTAAATATGAGGGGATCTGTAGGACAATGGGCTGGAGGAGGGAGTCAATCCAGCTCGATAACTGTTCAAATAAAGATCCAATTCCCGAGACTATAGGTCTCCCTTTCACCACCTCCAGGGATTTATGAACCTTAGGGAGGTGGTGAAATATGGGTACAACTGGATTGGAAACATATAAAAAGTTCAACGGGTCCTGGTCTATGACTCCATCCTCCAGGCCATCATCCAAGAGACTCCATAGCTTAGCTTTAAACAATTCTGTGGGATCAGAAGATAAGACTCGATAGACATCCTTATCATATAATTGCCTATGTGCCTCCTCTATATAATATAGTCTATCCAAAACAACTATACTGCCTCCCTTATCTGAGTCTTTGATGGTGATATCTTGTCTAGATTTTAATTTGTCCAAAGCTTCTTTTTTGTATTGGAGTTAGATTGGGGTAAGTATGTTTTGGATTGTTATGGAGTGCAATCAAATCTTGTTCCACCCTTTTGTGAAAGGCTTCTAAAAAAGGTCCCCTTTCACGAGTGGGGTAGAACACTGATTTCGGTTTATAGCCGATATGTGATGATTTTAAAGTCTGTGAGTCTGTGTATGTCTCAGCACTTAGATCCTGCAGACTAAGTACATCACATACTTCATGAAAATCTACTATATCAAAAATGTGTTCCTGAGTGGACTGTAGTGATGTGTCTGAGGGGGGTACAGAAGCGTTATCTGGTTGTTTGTCCCAAAAAAACTTTTTCAATGTTAGACTTCTGATTAGTCTATTAACATCGACAATAGTGTCGAAAAGATTAAACTTTTTGGTGGGAACATAACCTAAACCCAGACTAAGTACCTCTATTTCTCCATCAGTCAATCTAGTGGAAGATAAGTTGATGATTTTCAAAGGGTATATTTGTTCCATCTTCCCCTGCCCTTGTGGCGTCCCCTTCCTCCTCTTGCCCCTCTTCCTCTTACCCCTCCTCCTTCGGTGCCTCTGATGGCACTTTGAAAAACCTGTGTGTCAGCTAAATTAACAGTGGGTACTGAGGTGGCAGTGGGTCTGGGATCCGCTGCATTGTCACTAAGAAACTCCATATTTCTCTGATTGTTAATTGGAATCATTGGGGTTGCATTACCCTTCTTATGGGCGTTTCTTGTGACAATGGGATCTGGTCTTGCATTTTTTATAATTGGACGTAATACTTGAATTTCATCATCTGAGGGACCACTCGAGTCAAATCTGCTTTCATTGTCTGAGCGGTCGTCCTCAGACGTATCATTATCAGAAAAGGTGACTTTCTTATCAGACCTCTCTTTACTGGTAGAATGTATGGATCTAGAGGTGGACCTAGACCTTCTTTGTCTAATGTTTGAAAGTTGTGAGCGTAGATGCCAATTATATACCCTATTGTTAGTGTGATCTGCATAATCTCTGTTATACTTTCTAAGTTTGAAGTTGTCTAAATCAGTTCTAAACTTTTTGATGGTTTCTTGTAGTATTTGATCAAACTGTGAGCATTTAGGGTGATTTATAAAGATATTAAGATCCTTTTGGATATTTACTAAATCCTCCCTAATCTTTTTTAGCTGTGACTCTTTGTATGTTATAATTAAACCCATCAATCTGTTTGAACATTCACTCAATATAATATTCCAGTCCTTGATGAAATCTTGGTCATCGACATGAAAAGAGGGGTATTTATTAAGTCTCAGTCCCCTTGGTATGAGATTCATTTGCAGATATTTCTCTAGGGCACGCTTATCCCACCAGATCCTATATTCCTGTGAGAGAGTCTTTTCCAGTAGTTGAAAAATGTCACTTATAGATAAAGATTCAGTTTGTTTGGTAAAAGTATCGTCCAAAGATAGTCTTTCCATATCCATGTCTGTTAAAGATCTCAGTGAGAATAAATCTGCGGTTTCCATGATATGCAAATAACAATGGACACTTTGTGATTAAATACAATTGATATAAGAAAATGACAATAGTAAAGGTCCAATAGCAGGTGTTACTGTAATTGGTATAAACAGTAATATTGTCACCGGGCTCACGGAAGAAAAAAAGTCAATACGTGTATTCAGAGAGAAAATTCTTCCTAGTGCAGCTCAAGGTGTTAAAGGTACATGGGGAGGGAAATAAATCCTGTCCAGGCTGTATAAGCTGAATTAGACGTGCAAACAATACAAAAGGATACGGTATAATGGGTGAAGTAGAATATGAGGTATAGGCAGGTGGATATGCATATAACAGAGATACGGCTTAAACACCGGGGTGGTGTATGACTCACCACGCTTGCTATTTGAGCTTGTCTCCGGGAGCCTCAGAAAATCCCCCGCCTCTGATTCCTCACTGCACCTCTGATTCCTCACTCGTGGAGGTCTTTATCCGGTGCTCCACTTGTCATCCGTATGTGTGTACCATTCTATAGCCTCCGTAGTGCTGTTAGGTTTGCACGCTGTGGCTGAGCGTTGTCGGGTGCTTCCGGTCCGTGACGTGAATCGTCTCCTGCACCAATAGGATTCCCTACTACTCGAAAGTAGCCCCATGCACCTGTGGTTCACCTGAGTGCCGAGATTCTAGCGTGGTAACAATGTATCCAAACAACAAATGAGAGCAAAAACCATGCGAGTCTCCAAGGCACTGTAAAGTTCTAATGATGCATATTTATTTGAAACCAAAAAAGAAAAAGGTGAATAAAAACAAAGTGAGCATAAAACAAAATGCTGGGCTGTCTTACGCGTTTCGGCTACATACTAGCCTTATTCATAGACACACTCTGCAAAGACAGGCACTGGACTTAAATAGCCCATGTTAATAAATATAATGTAGGTGTCTGCGACATTGGGGAAGGCAGATTAGGGGTTAATAAATAGTATGTAGGTGTCGGCGATGTTGGGGGCAGCACATTAGGGGTTAATACATATAATGTAGGTGGCGGCAGTGTCCGGAGCGGCAGATTAGGGGTTAATAATATAATGCAGGTGTTGGCAATGTCAGGGGCGGCAGATTAGGGGTTAATAAGTGTAAGATTAGGGGTGTTTAGACTCGGGGTTCATGTTAGGGTGTTAGGTGTAAACATAACTTTAATTTCCCCATAGGAATCAATGGGGCTGCGTTAGTGAGTTTTACGCTGCTTTTTTGCAGGTGTTGGACTTTTTTTCAGCCAGCTCTCCCCATTGATTCCTATGGGGAAATCGTGCATGAGCACATTACACCAGCTCACCGCTGACTTAAGCAGCGCTGGTATTGGAGTGCGGTAATGAGCAAAATTTTGCTCAACGCTCACTTCTTGTCTTTTAACGACGAGTTTCTGAAAACTAGTAATACCAGCGCTGCAGGTAAGTGAGCAGTGAAAGAAAACCGCTCATTAGCACCGCACAGCCTCTAACGCAAAACTCATAATCTAATTAATCAAATGGTTTGAGGTTACTGGATTAATCATTTGACATCATTTAGATGGGCTTGGATGTCCTGTTTTATAAGAAAGGGTTTCCATCTTACCACCCTACCCCATAGCCCAGACGGGCAAAATGCAAAAGATAGTGGTCACATGCTAGGAGTAACCGGTACCTGACAGAAATTTGTATAGCTTCTTCTTTGTTGTTGTTGGCCTCTTAGTAGCCTCCTTGATAAGTTTTCTCCTCATCCTCTCATCAACTTTGGACATCTTTGCAATGTCTCTGTGGTGCCACATTGTCTCCACTTATTGATGATGGTTTTGACATTGTTCATGGTACATCTTGTGCCTTCAATATTATTTTATGTCCCACTCCTTATTGGTAAATTTTTAACAATTAGCTCTCAGTTTCTTTGCGGGCCATGACATGACTAAGAATGTGATTGGTTAACTGTGAACACAGCTAGAGCCCCCATTATGATAGGGTTTACAGACTTATGCAATCAGTGTGTTATATTTTTTTTATAAATTAAAATGTTCCTAAAAATGAACTATTTGTTTTTTCTCTGGATTTTTGTGTACTTGAAGATCACATTACAGATGGAAAAAGTCTGACATTTATATTATTTCTGTATTTACATTTAAAAAACCTGCAATTTCATAATGGTGTGTAGACTTGTTATATCCACTATAGCTGGTGATTGGTGGCTGCAAATGCCCCTTGTCATTGGCTCAGCTAGATCCTAATAAGGTAATGCTGCTCCTTCAATGAAGGATACATAGAGGATAAAGCAAATGTTATCAAATAATTAAATTAAAAGTTGCTTAAAATTGTGAGCTCTTTCTGAATTACAATTGCAAAAAGTCTATATATTTTTTAGAAAAACAATAGAGCATGGTACTGTTGCCCCATGCCTCCTCTACCACCAACTATGCCGATTACCTTTCCTAAGATTGGATTTGCTACAGGTTAATTTAATGGCCCTGGAAGCCCCCTTTCAGGAAAACCTTAAGGGGTAGATTTATCATACCCCGGGCGGATCATGTCCGCCCTGCATTGCTAAATGCTGACAGCATACACTGTCGGCATTTAACATTACACAAGCAATTCTAGTGAAATGCTTGTGCAATGCCACACATTTCCGGCTAATCGACTGATAGCAGGGGTGTCAATCATCCTGATCATGTCTGATCAGGATGACTGCAGTCCGCCACCTCAGAGGTGGCGGATGAGTTAAGGAGCTATGGTCTTAAGACCGCTGCTTAACAAATTTATCCCTATGGGCTAGATTATGAGTGGTGCGCTAACAGGATTATTTAGAATATTTTACAGTATGTTGAATTTTTTTTTTCTAAAAACACTTTTTGTTTCTAGAAACATTTTTTTTTTATATTTCACATGCAATTTTTCAATGACGCACCTTAAAGGGACAGTCTACTTAAGAATTTTTAGGACATGTGTTTTCCGCGCAAGATATGGTCTTTTTGCAAGCAATTTTTATTGCCCTGATATTACAAGGCTTGAAAAATCACGATTACGTGCGCGCAATTGCCTTTTACTCAATAATCCTTTCAGCGCTCGAAGAGTTGTAGCTAACAATTTTCGGCAACAAAAAAGTTTCAAAAAATAAATACATTACAAAGTACAGTTACACCCATATTAACACGGTCTATTAAAAATGTTTTTTAAAAAAATATTGTACACAACAGTTATAAGGTCTCAAAGATAGGAGATCTCGGGTGTTAGAAAAAAAATGCAGACGCAGGGATTTTACATTGACATACATACATACATAGAGAAACATGCATTTATATGTATAGTGTCAGTATGTGGCCGGGTTATAATACAATATATTTAATAATTATTCTTTGAAATAAACCCCCAATAAAATGCATGTACAAGACAATTAAAATTAATGTAAATTCCTAAATTTGTTATATTAGTTAAAATTTATAGACACATTGAATTATATTTATAGGAACCAGGTTATGAATCAAACTATACACGTTTATGCGGTTATAATATGCTATAAAAAGATCATAAAGATTACCTTATTCACAATAATATCCCAAATCAGAGTTGCATTTAAATATCACAATGAGATGCCAAGGTATGGTTTGTTAACTTCCAAACAAATGTACTTAAGCTATTTAGCCCACAAATAATTCAATACAACTCTAATTAAAACACCAGAAGTTATATATATTTTTAATGTTGCTGCAATTAAACCCGATCGAATATGATCGGGTTGAATAACACCCCGCTGCTGGATTGGCCGCAAATCTGCAGGGGGCGGTGTTGCACCAGCAGTTTGCAAGAGCTGCTGGTGCAATGCTGAATGCGGAGAGCGTATTGGTCTCCGCATTCAGCCAGCTCTGTCGGACATGATCCGCAATGTTGGATCATGTCCGACAGGCCTTTCATTAATAGGGGCCAAATTCTAATATATATATATATATATATATATATATATATATATATATATATATATATATATATATTTGCAAAGATAAATTACTTAGTATACAAAAGACAAGCTTAAAACTATACAGGACTATGAAACCAAGCTAAAATACAAAGTGCCCTTTTAAAATGACTAACTGCAATTTAGTTATAGTTACCAAATACCTTTGATTTAAATATTAAAAATATAGAACAGTCATACATCACCAAATAAGCAAATACATTTTTCAGCTTCCAGAGGCCTAGATTTGGAGTTTTGTCGTTAACGACCCGAAAAACTAACGCCGGCTTTTTTCTGGCCGCACCATAAAAATAACTCTGGTATCGAGAGTCCACATAAAGGCTGCGTTAGGCTCCAAAAAAGGAGCGTAGAGCATTTTTAACGCAGCTTCAACTCTCGATACCAGAGTTGCTTACGGACGCGGCCAGCCTCAAAAACGTGCTCGTGCACGATTCTCCCATAGGAAACAATGGGGCTGTTTGAGCTGAAAAAAACCCAAACACCTGCGAAAAAGCCGCGTTCAGCTCCTAACGCAGCCCCATTGTTTGCTATGCGGTAACCCTTCCTACGTCTGCACTTAACACTCTAACATGTACCCCGAGTCTAAACACCCCTAACCTTACACTTATTAACCCCTAATCTGCCGCCCCCGCTATCGCTGACCCCTGCATATTATTATTAACCCCTAATCTGCCGCTCCGTAAACCGCCGCTACTTACATTATCCCTATGTACCCCTAATCTGCTGCCCCTAACACCGCCGACCCCTATATTATATTTATTAACCCCTAATCTGCCCCCCACAACGTCGCTTCCACCTGCCTACACTTATTAACCCCTAATCTGCCGACCGGACCTGAGCGCTACT
The DNA here is from genome assembly GCF_027579735.1 of Bombina bombina. Taxonomy (NCBI): domain Eukaryota; kingdom Metazoa; phylum Chordata; class Amphibia; order Anura; family Bombinatoridae; genus Bombina; species Bombina bombina. The sequence continues at coordinate 1,402,054,766 of NC_069500.1, forward strand.
ATAATAAAGTTATTAACCTCAAATCCGCCTCACTAACCCTATAATAAATAGTATTAACCCCTAATCTGCCCTCCCTAACATCGCCGACACCTAACTCCAATTATTAACCCCTAATCTGCCGACCGAATCTCGCCGCTATTCTAATAAATGTATTAACCCCTAAAGCTAAGTCTAACCCTAATACTAACACCCCCCTAAGTTAAATATAATTTAAATCTAACGAAATTAATTAACTCTTATTAAATAAAATATTCCAATTTAAAGCTAAATACTTACCTGTAAAATAAATCCTAATATAGCTACAATATAAATTATAATTATATTATAGCTATTTTAGGATTTATATTTATTTTACAGGTAACTTTGTATTTATTTTAACCAGGTACAATAGCTATTAAATAGTTAAGAACTATTTAATAGCTAAAATAGTTAAAATAATTACAAATTTACCTGTAAAAGAAATCCTAACCTAAGTTACAAATAAACCTAACACTAGACTATCAATAAATTAATTAAATAAACTACCTACAAGTACCTACAATTAACCTAACACTACACTATCAATAAATTAATTAAATACAATTGCTACAAATAAATACAATTAAATAAACTAGCTAAAGTACAAAAAATAAAAAAGAACTAAGTTACAAAAAATAAAAAAATATTTACAAACAAAAGAAAAATATTACAACAATTTTAAACTAATTACACCTACTCTAAGCCCCCTAATAAAATAACAAAGCCCCCCAAAATTAAAAAAATGCCCTACCCTATTCTAAATTACTAAAGTTCAAAGCTCTTTTACCTTACCAGCCCTGAACAGGGCCCTTTGCGGGGCATGCCCCAAGAAATTCAGCTCTTTTGCCTGTAAAAAAAAAACATACAATACCCCCCCCAACATTACAACCCACCACCCACATACCCCTAATCTAACCCAAACCCCCCTTAAATAAACCTAACACTAAGCCCCTGAAGATCATCCTACCTTGTCTTCACCATACCAGGTTCACCGATCGGTCCAGAAGAGCTCCTCCGATGTCCTGATCCAAGCCCAAGCGGGGGGCTGAAGAGGTCCATGATCCGGCTGAAGTCTTCATCCAAGCGGGCCAGAAGAGGTCTTCCATCCGATTGAAGTCTTCATCCAAGCGGCATCCATCCGGAGCGAAGCGGCAGCATCCTGAAGACCTCCACCGCGGAACAGCCAATAGAATGCGAGCTCAATCTGATTGGCTGATCGGATCAGCCAATCGGATTGAACTTGATTCTGATTGGCTGATTCCATCAGCCAATCAGAATATTCCTACCTTAATTCCGATTGGCTGATAGAATCCTATCAGCCAATCGGAATTCGAGGGATGCCATCTTGGATGACGTCATTTAAAGGAACCGTCATTCGACGTTCAGTCGTCGGCCAGGATGGATGTTCCGCGGTGGAGGTCTTCAGGATGCTGCCGCTTCGCTCCGGATGGATGCCGCTTGGATGAAGACTTCAATCGGATGGAAGACCTCTTCTGGCCCGCTTGGATGAAGACTTCAGCCGGATCATGGACCTCTTCAGCCCCCCGCTTGGGCTTGGATCAGGACATCGGAGGAGCTCTTCTGGACCGATCGGTGAACCTGGTATGGTGAAGACAAGGTAGGATGATCTTCAGGGGCTTAGTGTTAGGTTTATTTAATGGGGGTTTGGGTTAGATTAGGGGTATGTGGGTGGTGGGTTGTAATGTTGGGGGGGGTATTGTATGTTTTTTTTTACAGGCAAAAGAGCTGAATTTCTTGGGGCATGCCCCGCAAAGGGCCCTGTTCAGGGCTGGTAAGGTAAAAGAGCTTTGAACTTTAGTAATTTAGAATAGGGTAGGGCATTTTTTTATTTTGGGGGGCTTTATTTTATTAGGGGGCTTAGAGTAGGTGTAATTAGTTTAAAATTGTTGTAATATTTTTCTTATGTTTGTAAATATTTTTTTATTTTTTGTAACTTAGTTCTTTTTTATTTTTTGTACTTTAGCTAGTTTATTTAATTGTATTTATTTGTAGCAATTGTATTTAATTAATTTATTGATAGTGTAGTGTTAGGTTAATTGTAGGTAATTGTAGGTAGTTTATTTAATTAATTTATTGATAGTGTAGTGTTAGGTTTAATTGTAAGTTAGGTTAGGATTTCTTTTACAGGTAAATTTGTAATTATTTTAACTATTTTAGCTATTAAATAGTTCTTAACTATTTAATAGCTATTGTACCTGGTTAAAATAAATACAAAGTTACCTGTAAAATAAATATAAATCCTAAAATAGCTATAATATAATTATAATTTATATTGTAGCTATATTAGGATTTGTTTTACAGGTAAGTATTTAGCTTTAAATTGGAATAATTTATTTAATAAGAGTTAATTAATTTCGTTAGATTTAAATTATATTTAACTTAGGGGGGTGTTAGTATTAGGGTTAGACTTAGCTTTAGGGGTTAATACATTTATTAGAATAGCGGCGAGATTCGGTCGGCAGATTAGGGGTTAATAATTGAAGTTAGCAGTCGGCGATGTTAGGGAGGGCAGATTAGGGGTTAATACTATTTATGATAGGGTTAGTGAGGCGGATTAGGGGTTAATAACTTTATTATAGTAGCGCTCAGGTCCGGTCGGCAGATTAGGGGTTAATAAGTGTAGGCAGGTGGAGGCGACGTTGTGGGGGGCAGATTAGGGGTTAGTAAATATAATATAGGGGTCGGCGGTGTTAAGGGCAGCAGATTAGGGGTACATAAGGATAACGTAGGTGGCGGCGCTTTGCGGTCGGCAGATTAGGGGTTAATAAGTGTAGGCAGGTGGAGGCGACGTTGAGGGGGGCAGATTAGGGGTTAAGAAATATAATACAGGGGTCGGCGGTGTTAGGGGCAGCAGATTAGGGGTACATAAGGATAACGTAGGTGGTGGTCGGCAGATTAGGGGTTAAAAAAATTTTTTAGAGTGTCGGCGATGTGGGGGGACCTCGGTTTAGGGGTACAGAGGTAGTTTATGGGTGTTAGTGTACTTTAGAGCACAGTAGTTAAGAGCTTTATAAACCGGCGTTAGCCCAGAAAGCTCTTAACTACTGACTTTTTTCCTGCGGCTGGAGTTTTGTCGTTAGATGTCTAACGCTCACTTCAGAAACGACTCTAAATACCGGAGTTAGAAAAATCCCATTGAAAAGATAGGATACGCAATTGACGTAAGGGGATCTGCGGTATGGAAAAGTCGCGGCTGGAAAGTGAGCGTTAGACCCTATTTTGAGTGACTCCAAATACCGGCGGTAGCCTAAAACCAGCATTAGGAGCCTCTAACGCTGGTTTTCACGGCTAACGCCAAACTCTAAATCTAGGCCAGAGTTTCTTGTGGGTCATCTATGGAGGATTTACTCAGTGTGCTCAGGTATAAACTTCAAGAATTGTTATTCTTCTTTGTTAAAGAAAGTGTCCCCAAGATGGCAAAGAATATACTGGGCACCAAAGCCTATGTACTTTCTCTCCAAAAGTGTATGCTTCTTTTAGTTTGTCCCTCTTGTGCAGTGAGCTGTCTGGACCTTTATTCCAAGCATAAATAATTCCTCCCCCGTCTCTTTAATCATTCCCACAAGATTTTGGATTGGCCCTAACGGAGCTGAGCATTGATTGGCCCTTCGAGATGAAACATTTGATTGGCTATTTGGATTTGCATGTGTTTCAATAGACAATTCATTTGGCTGTCATACCAGTTTTAATCCCCTAGGGAGCAGCAAACAACCGCAAATTCAGATATCATCATCAATATTTATAACAATTTAATACATCATTATAAAGTGATTATTTCCAACATATTATAATCTCTTGTATTAATAAATCGTATGTTTCATATATGGTCCGCATGGTGTCACTTCCTCTGATCATTTTAAGACCAAACGTGAAGATATTCCACTTATAATATATTAAAATGCGTCTAAAAATCATATTTTCTATGAACGATTTAAAAGGATACCTTCATCATGGATTCAATTACTTTCTCAGTTATTATCTGAATATGACATACATACCTTGAGATCAGCAAACAGATGCCATTTTCATATAATTATATCTACATTGGATTACTAGCCCATACAGATTAATATTTCATATTTGTATATTTCTTTTTGAGTGTATAAAACATAGGATATTATTTAAAATACCAATTATATATCAAAAATGGAAATCCCAGCACAGTTCAGGAATAATCAAGTGAAAATAACTGGTCAAGAGTAATCTTGTTGAAAATAAAAGCAAGTCCTTTATTAATCATGAGTAAACTCATACATAAAAATATGCAAAAAGCATCTGACCGGTTTCGGCTAGAATATCCGTAGTCCTAGATGTGATTTTAGTTACACCTGAGCACCTTTTATGCACAGTGGTACCTCCCTTTGGGAGTGGTTAAAAACAACATTAGTAACAGATGTTAAGGTATAGGCTCATATATATAACAAATCAGTATCATGTACAAATAAAATACTGATAAGACATATTCTCTTAATAACAAAACTAGACAATAGTCAAAAGTACAGTTTATAAAAATATGAATATATATATATATATATATATATATATATATATATATATATATATATATATATATATATGTGAGACTTAGGACAAAACTGGAACATATGTTAAATCTCAAGTCGGCTCAAATGTGTGCTACTATCCTCAGCTGAATAAATAATGTTTAAACGCATAGTACAAATCTAACAGAGCAGTTAAATATATCATAGGATAGGAAGGGAAAATATATATGTCTATGAGATTTGTAAGAGAAACATATGAAACAGTTACTCAAAAATCTATCTAGTGTGGTTAAATTTACCCAAACTATATATGTTCATCATTTATTCCTTATTAGCATGAACTAAAATATTTAAACACATAGTAGAAATATAACTTAGGAGCAATATGAGTAAATCTAAAAGAAAAAAGATTTGGACTTGTGTGCTATATCCATTGTGTGGGATGATGTTATTAAGCCTCGGCTTGCTCTCTGGATATTGTTTCTTTTTGAGCTCTCTTATTTATATACTCTGCTAGTTGCGCTAATTAACAGCTCCCCAGAGACTTTTCAAATTTTACTCTGAGATTGTCTGAGATTGCTCTTTTACTTTTTCTACCAATTATATATGTACTAATTTGATGCCTGAAAAATATAGAGAAATAGGTTATTAAAATTGGCCATGTTAAGTCCTTAAAACATTCTATGCTTTCAAAAATACATAGGTTAAGACATGCTGAAATCTAGATTCTTAGATTTTCAGCTTCCAATATTACCCTTCTTAGGCATAGACAATCTCCCAGATTCATGTATTCATATTTAATATGTTGTCTGAATATATATATATATATATATATATATATATATATATATATATATATATATATATATATATATATATATATATATATATATATATTCATTTGAGTATCTTGAACTACATGAAGATTAGGCATAACTTCTATATCTGAGATCTAATTTCCCATGTCTGTAGGTAACTTGAGTTCAGATGTCCTATTTGTATTTAGTTGGTTCAGGGGCAATTAACAGGTCTGTGATAATCACCATATTCCTTTCTTTAGTGAGTTTTAAAGGGATTTCCATAGGCATCATGTCTGTTGGCATATGCTTCTTGTGTCTGATCTAATATTTACAATACACAACCATATAGATGACCATCTTTTTGAAGTAATATGCCTTTCTTTAAAATGACTGCCTGAACCAACTAGACCAAATGTCTTCCCTTCATTCTTACCTGGATGCATTGTAATTTTGCATATTGAGTGGGGGAGGATTGAATTGTGGTCAGCCAGGCATCTAATGTCTTACAAATAAATTAATCATTTGGTGTAGAAAGCCATATATATTTATTAAATTATTTCTGTGATGTAAAAAAATGAGACAAAGATAAATCATTTCAGAACTTTTTCCACCTTTAATGTGACCTATAAACTGTACAACTCAATTGCAAATAAATAGAAATAAAAAACTAAAATAATATGGTTGCATAAATGTGCACACCCTTAAACTATTACTTTGTTGAAGCACCCTTTGATTTTATTACAGCACTCAGTCTTTTTGGGTATGAGTTTTTCAGCATGGCACATCGTGATTTGGCAAGATTTGCCAACTCTTCTTTGCAAAAACACTCCAAATCTGTCAGATAGTGAGGGCATCTCTTGTGCACAGCCCACTTAAGATCACCCCCACAGATTTTCGATTGGATTCAGGTTTTGGGCTCTGACTGGGCCATTCCAAAACTTTAATCTTCTTCTGGTGAAGCCATTCCTTTGTTGATTTGGATGTATGCTTTGGGGAGTTGTCATGCTGAAAGATGAAGTTCCTCTTCATGTTTAGCTTTCTAGCCGAAGCCTGAAGGTTTTGTGCCAATATTGTCTGGTATTTGGAACTGTTCATAATTCCCTCTACCTTGACTAAGGCCCCAGTTCCAGCTAAAGAAAAACAGACCCAAAGCATGATGCTGCCACCAAAATGCTTCACTGTGGGTATGGTGTTCTTTTGGTTATATGCAGTGTTTTTGTGCCCAACATATCTTTTGGAATTATGGCCAAAAGGTTTAATCTTGGTTTCATCAAACCAGAACAACTTTTGCGACATGCTTTTGGGAGACTTCAGATGTGTTTTTGCAAAATTTAGCTGGGCTTGGATGTTTTTTCATAAGCAAAGGCTTCCATCTTGCCACTATACCCCATAGCCCAGACATATGAAGGAAACGGGCTATTGTTTTCACATGCACCACACAGCCAGTACTTGCCAGATATTCCTGCAGCTCCTTTAATGGTGCTGTAGGCCTCTTGGCAGCCTCCCAGACCAGTTTTCTTCTCATCTTTTCATCAATTTTGGAGGGACGTCCAGTTCTTGGTAATCTCACTGTTGCGCCATATTTTCTCCACTTGAGGATGACTGTCTTCACTGTGTTCCATGGTATATCTAATGCCTTGGAAATTCTTTTGTACTGTTCTCCTGACTTATACCTTTTATCAATGAGATCCCTCTGATGCTGGAAGCTCTCTGTGAACCATGGCTTTTGCTGTATGTTGTGACTAAGAAAATGTCAGGAAAGACCTACTAGAACAGCTGAACTTTATTTGGGGTTAATAAGAGGCATTTTAAATGATGGCAGGTGTGTACTGACTCCTATATAACATGATTTTGAACGTGATTGCTCAATTCTAAACACAGCTACTTCCCCAGTTATATGCAATATGCAACTATATTATTTTATTTTTATTTTTTTTTTACTTCCCTCCATCTAAAAGTTTCAGTTTGTTTTTCAATCACGTTGTACAGTTTACAGGTCACATTAAAGGTGGAAAAAATTCTGAAATTATTTGTCTTTGTCTCATTTGTTTTACATCCTATTTTAACAGGGGCGTGTAGACTTTTTATATCCACTAACATTGACAGATACCCTGACAATAGAGATATGTTTAACTCTTGAGATGATGAAAAGATTTGACATTACAATCTTAGGCACATTGGACAATATCTCAGAAGGATTTTTAATGAGATATTCACATATAGATCTTGAGATATCTAGACATATATGTATTTGTATACATATCTCGCTATAAATAGATATATCAGTCCAAAAATTGTCATATATATATATAGAGAGAGAGAAATATTTATTTACAAATAAATAGAACATATCCCGTTAACAAAACATTCTTGTAATATGAAATATTCACATTTTCATGTACACTTTTCAGGGAGAATGTAATGGGTTTTTTGCAACAGATTTTTTTTTTTTGTCTTCTCCATTGATTTCTATGGGGGAATATGTGAATGCGCACGTGATCTAGCTTTATGGATTATGCGGGTTAACATGTGCACAAAATAAGTTATTTTGAAACTTGTAATACCTGCGCAACCCTAAATACGCAAAAATATTAACGCTTTCAGCGTTTTCACAATTGCGAAAAACAGATTTGCTGTGCGACTTGTAATCTTGCCCTTATTGTTTAAAAAGATAGGTAATAACTTTATTACCCATTCCCCAGTTTTGCATAACTAACACGGTTATATAAATACACTTTTTACCTCTGTGATGTCCTTGTATCTAAACCTCTGCAGACTGCCCCTTATCTCAGTTCTTTTAACAGACTTGCATTTTAGCCAATCAGCACCCTCTCATTAGTAACTCCATGGGCGTGAGCACAATGTTATCTATATGGCACTCATAAACTAACTCCTTCTAGCTGTGAAAAACTGTCAAATGCATTGAGATAAGAGGTGGCTATATATTACTGTGTTTTCATATAGAAAATAATGCACTTTTTATTATTAAATATATTTTTCTATATATATATCTTATACTGTTCATGTAAAATACATATCTATACCTTTATATCTTAAATTTACGCAGTCGGGTTAGCGTGCGAGTATGGGTGTTAGTTTTTTTTTTTTAATTTTTGCTCTCCATTGGCTTCTATGGCCCTGATAATCAAAAGTGATGTGAGATGGCGATATCTTCAAAAGGGATCCGGCAAAATGTCAAGAAAATAGAAACAAGTTGTAGAGGCGCTTTCAGCTGTGGGTATTAATAATCCTAATGAGCGGGTACTGCTCAATATATATATATATTTCTACAATCCTTTGTACTTAATCGGAAAGGGTATAATTATATTTCTATAGTTTGAAATAATATAATCTATTCACCACAAGGTCAATAATTAATTTTATTCAAATGCTTAAAAATAACATACATAGAATATTTTAGTCAATAAGATCAATCAACAATCACACTCATACTCTCATTCATAAAAACTTTCAATAAGATTGTCTAAACCAAAAATCCTGCCTGATTTGTTTCAATTGTAATAATAAGCTTAAAACAATGTAGCGATATACTTATCACAGTGGTTAGTGATCTACATTCGATAAATACATAAGTGGAAAGTCCCAATGATGACTATAAATGACTCAAGGAGTTAGTGTTTGGCAACGACAAGTAATCAGTTTCTCTGATAATGGGTTTTTTATTTGTTCAGAGTCTTTTTATATTCAAAAGATTATTTTGTCAAACAGTCAGAGTATAATTCTTTATCGGATCCACAAGCCTTAGAGCAAACGGAGACCAGGGATAAATATCCATAAATGCCTCAGATGTGCTTCTTTATAATTTACCAGAACAAACTTTGCACCGTGTATGTGCCACTTTTAAACTTTTTAGAAATCACAGTCCCCAACACAGTCCTTGAGTCATTTATAGTCATCATTGGGACTTTCCACTTATGTATTTATTGAATGTAGATCACTAACCACTGTGATAAGTATATCGCTACATTGTTTTAAGCTTATTATTACAATTGAAACAAATCAGGCAGGATTTTTGGTTTAGCCAATTTTATTGAAAGTTTTTATGAATGAGAGTATGAGTGTGATTGTTGATTGATCTTATTGACTAAAATATTCTATGTATGTTATTTTTAAGCATTTGAATAAAATTAATTATTGACCTTGTGGTGAATAGATTATATTATTTCAAACTATAGAAAGATAATTATACCCTTTACGATTAAATACAAAGGATTGTAGAAATATATATATATTTTGAGCATTACCCGCTCATTAGGATTATTAATACCCACAGCTGAAAGCGCCTCTACAACTTGTTTCTATTCTCTGTATCTAATCTACTGTCTAGGAAGGAGGCAGTTACCGTAGAAAGGCTAGGTGGGTGCAGCCTAGCGCCTCACACACAAAAATAATTTTTAAAATGTCAAGAAAGCCAGGGAAATATTCAAAGTGCCGAGATTACTGTTTAAAGGCAGCATCACAGAAAGGTGGTCTATTATACATTGCAATGGGCGACGATGCTGGTGAAATATTCTAAGCAGCATCAGCACCAACATGTATCCCTAAACCGACATAAAGCACCACAGCAAACTATCCCTACACTACTAAACCCTTAAAGTGGCGATGTTGGCGGACTTTTGCTAAAGCCGCAATCTATAAATCCTATGGAAGACACATCAACACTCGCTGGCACTTTGTGGGTCCACCTCATCTATCGAAAATATTGACAGATGTTTTTAATATGGGGGCCTATAGAAGAAGAAGTTAATGTGGTTGCGATAATTTTTGTGCGCAAACTTTTTACTTTCAACTTGTAATACAAGTGCAACCCAACGCATGCAAGAAGCTCGCTAATTTGCGGGAGTACTAATTTGAATTCCACTCGTATCCTAGTCCTAAATGAATGTGCTTGGTACTGTGGGTGTTGAATTCCCTATTGCATCTTGTTTAAAAGTATTGTAGAAACTGCTGCATTTTTCATTACCCTGCAAATGCACTGTGAAGTGTATGAGTATATCAGCTTTGGATTGGTCAAGAGTGTGCCTACAGCCAGTCCATACTGGAGTAATGAATCCCATTTTTGAGGGGGAAAACACCCATAAATAACATACTTTAGAGAGCCTCAGCGGCATATTTAGGTCTTGTGCTGCCCTAGGCACTCAAAATTCTGCTGAACCCCCTCCAAAGGTTTAAGGCCTTTTTTCCCCTTAATATTTTTTGGGGCAGTGTGTAAAATGTTTTTTGTTTGTTTTTTCAAAACAATTCAAAATAAAATGGGCTAGCAAAACACTTGCATACAGGTGGGTTGAATTGCGTGCACCTCATACCATTTTATCCCTGAGAGAAGGGAGAGAAAAGAAGGGGAGGGAAGAAAGGGGAGGGAAAGGAAAGAAGGAAAGAAGGGATGGAGAGAGAGTGAGAGAAGAGAAGAGTGGGGAGGGAGAGGAGAAAGGGGGGGAGGGAAAGAAGGGAGGGAAAGAAAGGAGTGAAAGAAGGGAGCAAGGGATTAAGTTGAGAGAAAGAAGACAGGGAGGGAAAGAAGGGAGGGAGTTGAGGGAGTGAGTTGAGGGAGAAAGGGAGGGAGAAAGGGAAAGAAGGGAGAGAGGAAGGGAGGGAAAGAAGAACACACTTTGAAACAATCACTGCCATTCACATGCAACAACATACAGTAATTACCATCATTCAAGTAATGAAACTTTTTAAGTGTCCGTTTACTATTTACTCCGTGGGTTCATGAATGCAGAGAAAGCTATTAGTAACTAACATACATTAGAGCTGAGAGTTATGATTAGACATCACATGAATGCAGAGAAAGCTAGCTATTAGTAGCTAACATACATTAGCACTGAGAGTTTATGATTAGACATCACAAGCTGATCCAAGCAGTGCACAGACGCATCCAGTCAGTTAGTTACTAAGACCTTCAATAAGCACTGCGCTCGCAGATCCACCACAGCTGACAAGGGGAGGCAGCATATTGGCACAAGGTCTTCTCCTCCAGCCTCACCTTATAAGCATATCCCCGGGCAGCGGTTTAAAGGAGCACTGCCTGTGAAGAGCGATCTTAATCAACGCACGTGCCTTGTCTTCTCTATAAAAGCCTGCACTTTATCAATCACTACTGTGTGCTGGCTTTTAAAGAGAGGATAGGACAGATGTGCTGCCCCTCCCAAATCTGCTGCCCTAGGCACCGGCCTTGTTGGCCTAGGCCATAATACGCCCTTGGAGAGCCTAAAACACTGAAGACAAGTGTATGTTCATTTAATAATATACTTAAATACTGAAACTTTTTAGGATATATTTTTTGTTAAAATATATAGCACTATTATTTATTCTCAAAATATTATGTTTCATGTAGATGCTGAACTCCAAAAAAAAAATCAACAATAAAGACTTTTGTTTATCTTTAGAGCATTTAAAAGGACTTGAATGAAATAATAATACAGTAATTACTAATGTTTACTGTCCCCTTCTCTATCTTTTTAAGTTAGACATATTGGCTGCCACAGTAATCACTACAAGATACTTTCAGTGCTGACTCTATCAGGCAATCTGAGTTACAAGTGGAATATGTAGACAGGGACTGTCCTACAACATACGGGACAACTTGGAATCTTGCTTCACTCCATTACAATGACATATTTTAATAACAAGCCCCCTTAAGAGGGTATCTATTTGTGGCTGCCACAAGTACAGTGTCTGCTATTGAGCAACATTCATGCTCTGTTCTTGTCTACTGGGTCTTGTCCTTAGCTGACATAAAACATAAAGTAGTAAAAAAAAGAATAACTGCCAGTATCTCTTCAGTTTGTCCATGAGAGTCCAGTACAAAGTGCAGTCCAGGTCACTGTAAACATATTTTCAGTGTACAGAATAACTATTGCCTTAGGATGTATATGCCAACAGCAGAAAACCTGTGTGAGTGGCAGGCACAAAAGAGATATTTGCTGTAAGCTGGCATCTGTATAAGCGCTGTGTACTGAAATACGTCCGTATTGTATTATTTTAAATATGTTTAAGCACAATCTTGACTTCTGCAGATCAGCTCTTCATATTGCTCATCTGTGGGTAGACAACAATAGTATTGCAGAAGGGAAGCCCTACATCTGCACAATTATTTGCTCCCTAAACATTGTAGCTGTAATATGGAGCATTTGTAATCTCATTAGTATACAGTCAGTGGTTATATTGCAGAGTCTTAGTGCAATTTATAAAGCTGCAAATGGCTCTTGTGGTGCTTGCTCACTCATGCAAGCCTGCAACCACAGTTTAACAAGCAGTGGTCTTAAGACCTACCCTCTGCGCTACCATAAAGGTGCAGATACTGATCCAAGCAGGGTGATTGGCAAACCCTGCTCTCTCCTGACTGGACGGTGTTGACAGAGATCCCAGGTGGACAGGTTCCCTGCCTTTGAACCCTGTTAGCCCAGAGAATGTTAAATTGTGCCCAAAATGTCTCCTACATATGATCCATCTGTTAACACCTTTTATCAAATACCTATTATGCAAATGATTCAAATGAATCAGACTGCAACCGATCGGGGCATTTACCCCATAGAATATTGTAAAATGATTCTATTCTACATTAAAATGCTGCACTTATACATATTTACATTTTAACTATGATTTCCCTTTAAAAATACTTTCTCCACTGATGCCTTCTGGTAGTGAAGGGAGGGCGTGCAATGTACTCATTTGCTTGTCAAGTTTAGCTGCCTCATTAACATCATGCAGAGACCGGCATTATTCACTGGGGGCAGTGTAATGAGGTCAGTGCTGGCACATATCTGCGTGACGGACAGCGATTGAAACCGAGTTGGTCATGCAGAGTCTATTGTGAGAACAAATGTAAAGTATGCCCTGCTGGGACTCATCTGCAGTATGACCTGATGAACAGGGACTGGCTGTATTAAAGGCACAACCCCTTCTATGCAGCTGGGGAAAGTGGCACAATGTGAAGGAACAGACCAGACCCCCATATCTAAATACAAAGCAATACCTATTACTGAAGAGTTATGTTATATGCCGGACATTGTGTTATATGCCGGACATTGTGTTATATGCATCTCATTGTGTTATATGCAGGACATTGTGTTATATGCCGGACATTGTGTTATATGCATCTCATTGTGTTATATGCAGGTCATTGTGTTATATAAATGTCATTGTGTTATATGCATTTCATTGTGTTATATGCAGGTCATTGTGTTATATAAATGTCATTGTGTTATATGCAGGTCATTGTGTTATATGTATGTCATTGTGTTATATGCCGGACATTGTGTTATATGCATTTCATTGTGTTATATGCATGTCATTGTATTATATGCAGGTCATTGTGTTATATGCCGGACATTGTGTTATATGCATTTCATTGTGTTATATGCAGGTCATTGTGTTATATGTATGTTATTGTGTTATATGTATGTCACTGTGTTATATGTATGTCACTGTGTTATATGTATGTTATTGTGTTATATGTATGTTATTGTGTTATATGTATGTTATTGTGTTATATGCATGTCATTGTGTTATATGTATGTTATTGTGTTATATGTTTGTTATTGTGTTATATGTATGTCATTGTGTTATATGCATGTCACTGTATTATATGTATGTTATTGTGTTATATGTATGTTATTGTGTTATATGTATGTTATTGAGTTATATGCATGTCATTGTGTTATATGTATGTTATTGTGTTATATGTATGTTATTGTGTTATATGTATGTTATTGTGTTATATATATGTCATTGTGTTATATGTATGTTATTGTGTTATATGTATGTTATTGTGTTATATGTATGTCATTGTGTTATATGTATGTTATTGTGTTATATGTATGTTATTGTATTATATGTATGTTATTGTGTTATATGTATGTCATTGTGTTATATGTATGTTATTGTGTTATATGTATGTCATTGTGTTATATGTATGTTATTGTGTTATATGTATGTTATTGTGTTATATGTATGTTATTGTGTTATATGCATGTTATTGTGTTATATGCATGTTATTGTGTTATATGTATGTTATTGTGTTATATGTATGTTATTGTGTTATATGCATGTCACTGTGTTATATGTATGTTATTGTGTTATATGTATGTTATTGTGTTATATGTATGTTATTGTGTTATATGTATGTTATTGTGTTATATGCATGTCATTGTGTTATATGTATGTTATTGTGTTATATGTATGTTATTGTGTTATATGTATGTTATTGTGTTATATGTATGTCATTGTGTTATATGTATGTTATTGTGTTATATGCAGGTTATTGTGTTATATGTATGTTATTGTGTTATATGTATGTCATTGTGTTATATGTATGTTATTGTGTTATATGTATGTTATTGTGTTATATGTATGTTATTGTGTTATATGTATGTCATTGTGTTATATGCATGTTATTGTGTTATATGCAGGTTATTGTGTTATATGTATGTTATTGTGTTATATGTATGTTATTGTGTTATATGCATGTTATTGTGTTATATGCAGGTTATTGTGTTATATGTATGTTATTGTGTTATATGTATGTTATTGTGTTATATGTATGTTATTGTGTTATATGTATGTCATTGTGTTATATGTATGTTATTGTGTTATATGTATGTTATTGTGGTATATGCATGTCATTGTGTTATATGTATGTTATTGTGTTATATGTATGTTATTGTGTTATATGTATGTTATTGTGGTATATGTATGTTATTATGTTATATGTATGTTATTGTGTTATATGTATATCATTGTATTATATGTATGTTATTGTGTTATATGTATGTTATTGTGTTATATGTATGTCACTGTGTTATATGTATGTTATTGTGTTATATGTATGTTATTGTGTTATATGTATGTTATTGTGTTATATGTATGTTATTGTGTTATATGTATGTCACTGTGTTATATGTATGTTATTGTGTTATATGTATGTTATTGTGTTATATGTATGTCACTGTATTATATGTATGTTATTGTGTTATATGCATGTCACTGTATTATATGTATGTTATTGTGTTATATGTATGTCATTGTGTTATATGTATGTTATTGTGTTATATGTATGTTATTGTGTTATATGCATGTCACTGTATTATATGTATGTTATTGTGTTATATGCAGGTCATTGTGTTATATGTATGTTATTGTGTTATATGTATGTCACTGTATTATATATATGTTATTGTGTTATATGCAGGTCATTGTGTTATATGTATGTTATTGTGTTATATGTATGTTATTGTGTTATATGCAGGTCATTGTGTTATATGTATGTTATTGTGTTATATGTATGTTATTGTGTTATATGCATGTCATTGTGTTATATGTATGTTATTGTGTTATATGCATGTCATTGTGTTATATGTATGTTATTGTGTTATATGTATGTTATTGTGTTATATGCATGTCATTGTGTTATATGTATGTTATTGTGTTATATGCAGGTCATTGTGTTATATGTATGTTATTGTGTTATATGTATGTTATTGTGTTATATACATGTCATTGTGTTATATGTATGTTATTGTGTTATATGTATGTTATTGTGTTATATGCATGTTATTGTGTTATATGTATGTTATTGTGTTATATGCATGTCACTGTATTATATGCATGTCACTGTATTATATGTATGTTATTGTGTTATATGTATGTTATTGTGTTATATGTATGTTATTGTGTTATATGCATGTCATTGTGTTATATGTATGTTATTGTGTTATATGCAGGTCATTGTGTTATATGTATGTTATTGTGTTATATGTATGTTATTGTGTTATATGTATGTTATTGTGTTATATGCAGGTCATTGTGTTATATGTATGTTATTGTGTTATATGTATGTTATTGTGTTATATGCATGTCATTGTGTTATATGTATGTTATTGTGTTATATGTATGTTATTGTGTTATATGCATGTCATTGTGTTATATGTATGTTATTGTGTTATATGCAGGTCATTGTGTTATATGTATGTTATTGTGTTATATGTATGTCATTGTGTTATATGTATGTTATTGTGTTATATGTATGTTATTGTGTTATATGCATGTTATTGTGTTATATGTATGTCATTGTGTTATATGTATGTTATTGTGTTATATGTATGTTATTGTGTTATATGCATGTCATTGTGTTATATGTATGTTATTGTGTTATATGTATGTCATTGTGTTATATGTATGTTATTGTGTTATATGTATGTTATTGTGTTATATGTATGTTATTGTGTTATATGTATGTTATTGTGTTATATGCAGGTCATTTTGTTATATGCAGGTCATTGTGTTATATGTATGTTATTGTGTTATATGCATGTTATTGTGTTATATGTATGTTATTGTGTTATATGTATGTTATTGTGTTATATGTATGTTATTGTATTATATGTATGTTATTGTGTTATATATATGTCATTGTGTTATATGTATGTTATTGTGTTATATGCCGGACATTGTGTTATATGCAGGTCATTGTGTTATATGTATGTTATTGTGTTATATGTATGTTATTGTGTTATATGTATGTTATTGTGTTATATGCATGTCATTGTGTTATATGTATGTTATTGTGTTATATGCAGGTCATTGTGTTATATGTATGTTATTGTGTTATATGTATGTCATTGTGTTATATGTATGTCATTGTGTTATATGTATGTCATTGTGTTATATGTATGTTATTGTGTTATATGTATGTTATTGTGTTATATGCATGTTATTGTGTTATATGCCGGACATTGTGTTATATGCAGGTCATTGTGTTATATGTATGTTATTGTGTTATATGCATGTTATTGTGTTATATGTATGTTATTGTGTTATATGTATGTTATTGTGTTATATGTATGTCATTGTGTTATATGTATGTTATTGTGTTATATGTATGTTATTGTGTTATATGTATGTTATTGTGTTATATGTATGTCATTGTGTTATATGTATGTTATTGTGTTATATATATGTCATTGTGTTATATGTATGTTATTGTGTTATATGTATGTTATTGTGTTATATGCATGTTATTGTGTTATATGTATGTTATTGTGTTATATGTATGTTATTGTGTTATATGTATGTTATTGTGTTATATGCAGGTCATTTTGTTATATGCAGGTCATTGTGTTATATGTATGTTATTGTGTTATATGTATGTTATTGTGTTATATGTATGTTATTGTGTTATATGTATGTTATTGTGTTATATGTATGTTATTGTGTTATATGTATGTCATTGTGTTATATGTATGTCATTGTGTTATATGTATGTTATTGTGTTATATGCATGTCACTGTGTTATATGTATGTTATTGTGTTATATGTATGTTATTGTGTTATATCTATGTTATTGTGTTATATGCATGTCATTGTGTTATATGTATGTCATTGTGTTATATGTATGTTATTGTGTTATATGTATGTCATTGTGTTATATGTATGTTATTGTGTTATATGCATGTCACTGTGTTATATGTATGTTATTGTGTTATATGTATGTTATTGTGTTATATGTATGTTATTGTGTTATATGCATGTCATTGTGTTATAGGTATGTCATTGTGTTATATGTATGTTATTGTGTTATATGTATGTTATTGTGTTATATGTATGTCATTGTGTTATATGTATGTTATTGTGTTATATGTATGTTATTGTGGTATATGTATGTTATTGTGTTATATGTATGTTATTGTGTTATATGCATGTCATTGTGTTATATGTATGTTATTGTGTTATATGTAGGTCATTGTGTTATATGTATGTTATTGTGTTATATGTATGTTATTGTGTTATATGTATGTTATTGTGTTATATGTATGTCACTGTGTTATATGTATGTTATTGTGTTATATGTATGTCATTGTGTTATATGCATGTCACTGTGTTATATGTATGTTATTGTGTTATATGTATGTTATTGTGTTATATGTATGTTATTGTGGTATATGTATGTTATTGTGTTATATGTATGTTATTGTGTTATATGTATGTCATTGTATTATATGTATGTTATTGTGTTATATGTATGTTATTGTGTTATATGTATGTCACTGTGTTATATGTATGTTATTGTGTTATATGTATGTTATTGTGTTATATGTATGTTATTGTGTTATATGTATGTCACTGTGTTATATGTATGTTATTGTGTTATATGTATGTTATTGTGTTATATGTATGTCATTGTGTTATATGTATGTCATTGTGTTATATGTATGTTATTGTGTTATATGTATGTTATTGTGTTATATGCATGTTATTGTGTTATATGTATGTCATTGTGTTATATGTATGTTATTGTGTTATATGTATGTTATTGTGTTATATGCATGTCATTGTGTTATATGTATGTTATTGTGTTATATGTATGTCATTGTGTTATATGTATGTTATTGTGTTATATGTATGTTATTGTGTTATATGTATGTTATTGTGTTATATGTATGTTATTGTGTTATATGCAGGTCATTTTGTTATATGCAGGTCATTGTGTTATATGTATGTTATTGTGTTATATGCATGTTATTGTGTTATATGTATGTTATTGTGTTATATGTATGTTATTGTGTTATATGTATGTTATTGTATTATATGTATGTTATTGTGTTATATATATGTCATTGTGTTATATGTATGTTATTGTGTTATATGCCGGACATTGTGTTATATGCAGGTCATTGTGTTATATGTATGTTATTGTGTTATATGTATGTTATTGTGTTATATGTATGTTATTGTGTTATATGCATGTCATTGTGTTATATGTATGTTATTGTGTTATATGCAGGTCATTGTGTTATATGTATGTTATTGTGTTATATGTATGTCATTGTGTTATATGTATGTCATTGTGTTATATGTATGTTATTGTGTTATATGTATGTTATTGTGTTATATGCATGTTATTGTGTTATATGCCGGACATTGTGTTATATGCAGGTCATTGTGTTATATGTATGTTATTGTGTTATATGCATGTTATTGTGTTATATGTATGTTATTGTGTTATATGTATGTTATTGTGTTATATGTATGTCATTGTGTTATATGTATGTTATTGTGTTATATGTATGTTATTGTGTTATATGTATGTTATTGTGTTATATGTATGTCATTGTGTTATATGTATGTTATTGTGTTATATATATGTCATTGTGTTATATGTATGTTATTGTGTTATATGTATGTTATTGTGTTATATGCATGTTATTGTGTTATATGTATGTTATTGTGTTATATGTATGTTATTGTGTTATATGTATGTTATTGTGTTATATGCAGGTCATTTTGTTATATGCAGGTCATTGTGTTATATGTATGTTATTGTGTTATATGTATGTTATTGTGTTATATGTATGTTATTGTGTTATATGTATGTTATTGTGTTATATGCATGTTATTGTGTTATATGTATGTCATTGTGTTATATGTATGTCATTGTGTTATATGTATGTTATTGTGTTATATGCATGTCACTGTGTTATATGTATGTTATTGTGTTATATGTATGTTATTGTGTTATATCTATGTTATTGTGTTATATGCATGTCATTGTGTTATATGTATGTCATTGTGTTATATGTATGTTATTGTGTTATATGTATGTCATTGTGTTATATGTATGTTATTGTGTTATATGCATGTCACTGTGTTATATGTATGTTATTGTGTTATATGTATGTTATTGTGTTATATGTATGTTATTGTGTTATATGCATGTCATTGTGTTATAGGTATGTCATTGTGTTATATGTATGTTATTGTGTTATATGTATGTTATTGTGTTATATGTATGTCATTGTGTTATATGTATGTTATTGTGTTATATGTATGTTATTGTGGTATATGTATGTTATTGTGTTATATGTATGTTATTGTGTTATATGCATGTCATTGTGTTATATGTATGTTATTGTGTTATATGTAGGTCATTGTGTTATATGTATGTTATTGTGTTATATGTATGTTATTGTGTTATATGTATGTTATTGTGTTATATGTATGTCACTGTGTTATATGTATGTTATTGTGTTATATGTATGTCATTGTGTTATATGCATGTCACTGTGTTATATGTATGTTATTGTGTTATATGTATGTTATTGTGTTATATGTATGTTATTGTGGTATATGTATGTTATTGTGTTATATGTATGTTATTGTGTTATATGTATGTCATTGTATTATATGTATGTTATTGTGTTATATGTATGTTATTGTGTTATATGTATGTCACTGTGTTATATGTATGTTATTGTGTTATATGTATGTTATTGTGTTATATGTATGTTATTGTGTTATATGTATGTCACTGTGTTATATGTATGTTATTGTGTTATATGTATGTTATTGTGTTATATGTATGTCACTGTATTATATGTATGTTATTGTGTTATATGCATGTCACTGTATTATATGTATGTTATTGTGTTATATGTATGTCATTGTGTTATATGTATGTTATTGTGTTATATGTATGTTATTGTGTTATATGCATGTCACTGTATTATATGTATGTTATTGTGTTATATGCAGGTCATTGTGTTATATGTATGTTATTGTGTTATATGTATGTCACTGTATTATATATATGTTATTGTGTTATATGCAGGTCATTGTGTTATATGTATGTTATTGTGTTATATGTATGTTATTGTGTTATATGCAGGTCATTGTGTTATATGTATGTTATTGTGTTATATGTATGTTATTGTGTTATATGCATGTCATTGTGTTATATGTATGTTATTGTGTTATATGCATGTCATTGTGTTATATGTATGTTATTGTGTTATATGTATGTTATTGTGTTATATGCATGTCATTGTGTTATATGTATGTTATTGTGTTATATGCAGGTCATTGTGTTATATGTATGTTATTGTGTTATATGTATGTTATTGTGTTATATACATGTCATTGTGTTATATGTATGTTATTGTGTTATATGTATGTTATTGTGTTATATGCATGTTATTGTGTTATATGTATGTTATTGTGTTATATGCATGTCACTGTATTATATGCATGTCACTGTATTATATGTATGTTATTGTGTTATATGTATGTTATTGTGTTATATGTATGTTATTGTGTTATATGCATGTCATTGTGTTATATGTATGTTATTGTGTTATATGCAGGTCATTGTGTTATATGTATGTTATTGTGTTATATGTATGTTATTGTGTTATATGTATGTTATTGTGTTATATGCAGGTCATTGTGTTATATGTATGTTATTGTGTTATATGTATGTTATTGTGTTATATGCATGTCATTGTGTTATATGTATGTTATTGTGTTATATGTATGTTATTGTGTTATATGCATGTCATTGTGTTATATGTATGTTATTGTGTTATATGCAGGTCATTGTGTTATATGTATGTTATTGTGTTATATGTATGTCATTGTGTTATATGTATGTCATTGTGTTATATGTATGTTATTGTGTTATATGTATGTTATTGTGTTATATGCATGTTATTGTGTTATATGTATGTCATTGTGTTATATGTATGTTATTGTGTTATATGTATGTTATTGTGTTATATGCATGTCATTGTGTTATATGTATGTTATTGTGTTATATGTATGTCATTGTGTTATATGTATGTTATTGTGTTATATGTATGTTATTGTGTTATATGTATGTTATTGTGTTATATGCAGGTCATTTTGTTATATGCAGGTCATTGTGTTATATGTATGTTATTGTGTTATATGCATGTTATTGTGTTATATGTATGTTATTGTGTTATATGTATGTTATTGTGTTATATGTATGTTATTGTATTATATGTATGTTATTGTGTTATATATATGTCATTGTGTTATATGTATGTTATTGTGTTATATGCCGGACATTGTGTTATATGCAGGTCATTGTGTTATATGTATGTTATTGTGTTATATGTATGTTATTGTGTTATATGTATGTTATTGTGTTATATGCATGTCATTGTGTTATATGTATGTTATTGTGTTATATGCAGGTCATTGTGTTATATGTATGTTATTGTGTTATATGTATGTCATTGTGTTATATGTATGTCATTGTGTTATATGTATGTCATTGTGTTATATGTATGTTATTGTGTTATATGTATGTTATTGTGTTATATGCATGTTATTGTGTTATATGCCGGACATTGTGTTATATGCAGGTCATTGTGTTATATGTATGTTATTGTGTTATATGCATGTTATTGTGTTATATGTATGTTATTGTGTTATATGTATGTTATTGTGTTATGTGTATGTCATTGTGTTATATGTATGTTATTGTGTTATATGTATGTTATTGTGTTATATGTATGTTATTGTGTTATATGTATGTCATTGTGTTATATGTATGTTATTGTGTTATATATATGTCATTGTGTTATATGTATGTTATTGTGTTATATGTATGTTATTGTGTTATATGCATGTTATTGTGTTATATGTATGTTATTGTGTTATATGTATGTTATTGTGTTATATGTATGTTATTGTGTTATATGCAGGTCATTTTGTTATATGCAGGTCATTGTGTTATATGTATGTTATTGTGTTATATGTATGTTATTGTGTTATATGTATGTTATTGTGTTATATGTATGTTATTGTGTTATATGCATGTTATTGTGTTATATGTATGTCATTGTGTTATATGTATGTCATTGTGTTATATGTATGTTATTGTGTTATATGCATGTCACTGTGTTATATGATAAGCAAAATCTTCCAGCGCACCCGGCAGCAGTGAGACTTAGTCACAAAAAACACCAAGCCATTGAAATAAATGAATACCTGTTTATTAGGAAAGTCCTTCACATATGCAATGATGCACAATGTTGTCCCACAGGTAGGATAGCAAAACAGCAAAAGACAGGCAGCAAGGTTATTATTTGAATGCCAAATCATGTCATCCATATCATACTATCAAATCCATTCCTAAAAGTCAATACATGAGAATTAAACGTAACTGTACAAGCTCAACAAGTTATGAAAAACACTCTAGTGATTTGACCGACAGATTAGTCATGAGAGGTTATTCACGCACAGCCTTACTTCAAACTAAAAGTGATGTTGATCAATTAGACAGAACAGATTTATTTGTGTCAGGCAAATTTAAGGCTTCAGATAAATTTAATAAATTAAAATTTATTACTTCCTACAGTATGGAATATGGCAAGATTTGTGACATAATCAGGAAAGCTCTCCCCATATTGACCACTGATGAAAGTTTGGTAGATATTGTTAGGGAGGGTATTTGCTTTGTGTCCCGTAAGGCACAAACCTTGGGGAACATGTTGTCTCCCTCTATGTTACCACGTCAACAAACTCAAAAAAACTGGCTCTCTATTAAACCTGGGTTTTATAAATGTGGAAGTAAAAGGTGTAAGTCTTGTGCTTTTGCATCTTTTGGTACTACTTTTACATCTACGAATTATCAAAAGATATTTGAAATTCGTGAACATATGACGTGCAATTCCTGCTACGTTATATACCTTTTGACCTGTAGGGGGTGCTATAGGCAATATGTAGGACAAACGACTCGTGCGTTAAAAGATCGCTTTTTAGAGCATTTACGCTCAATTGATGATCCAGAGTCCACTACGCCTATTTCCCTGCATTTCAAAAAATATCACCACTCTGACAGCTCACTGCTGACATTCCAGGCGATCCAACTGATTCCTAGGCACCCAAGAGGTGGCAATAGAGGTATTACTCTCAGTAAAAGAGAAGTTTACTGGATTTTTCAGTTGGGCACTAGGGTGCCAGCAGGTTTAAACTTTGATTGGGATGTAAAACTTTTTGTAGATCAATAGTATAATTTAGTTTATTTTTACAATGTTCACTTATTTCGACATAATTGTTGAAATACATTTTTAGTGATTTTTGACAATTTTTTCAGATTAAAAGACATCATTTAATATTTAATAATTAATTTTATTTTTATTACTGTTATCACTCAGTTTAATACTTACATTGGTATTTAATTAAACATGTCATATCTTTACATTTAGAATGTTTATTATGTCTTTTATTTAATTGTTCATTTGAGTATTTATGCAGGTTATTGTGTTATATGTATGTCATTGTGTTATATGTATGTCATTGTGTTATATGTATGTTATTGTGTTATATGCATGTCACTGTGTTATATGTATGTTATTGTGTTATATGTATGTTATTGTGTTATATGCATGTCACTGTGTTATATGTATGTCATTGTGTTATATGTATGTTATTGTGTTATATGCATGTCACTGTGTTATATGCATGTCATTGTGTTATATGTATGTTATTGTGTTATATGTATGTCATTGTGTTATATGTATGTTATTGTGTTATATGTATGTTATTGTGTTATATGTATGTCATTGTGTTATATGTATGTTATTGTGTTATATGTATGTCATTGTGTTATATGTATGTTATTGTGTTATATGCAGGTTATTGTGTTATATGTATGTCATTGTGTTATATGTATGTTATTGTGTTATATGTATGTCATTGTGTTATATGCATGTCATTGTGTTATATGTATGTCATTGTGTTATATGTATGTTATTGTGTTATATGTATATCATTGTGTTATATGCATGTCATTGTGTTATATGTATGTCATTGTGTTATATGTATGTCATTGTGTTATATGTATGTTATTGTGTTATATGTATGTTATTGTGTTATATGTATGTTATTGTGTTATATGTATGTCATTGTGTTATATGTATGTTATTGTGTTATATGTATGTTATTGTGTTATATGTATGTTATTGTGTTATATGCATGTCACTGTGTTATATGTATGTCATTGTGTTATATGTATGTTATTGTGTTATATGTATGTTATTGTGTTATATGTATGTTATTGTGTTATATGCATGTCATTGTGTTATATGTATGTCATTGTGTTATATGTATGTTATTGTGTTATATGCATGTCACTGTGTTATATGTATGTTATTGTGTTATATGCATGTTATTGTGTTATATGCATGTCATTGTGTTATATGTATGTCATTGTGTTATATGTATGTTATTGTGTTATATGTATGTTATTGTGTTATATGCATGTCATTGTGTTATATGTATGTCATTGTGTTATATGTATGTTATTGTGTTATATGTATGTTATTGTGTTATATGCATGTTATTGTGTTATATGTATGTCATTGTGTTATATGTATCTTATTGTGTTATATGCATGTCATTGTGTTATATGTATGTCATTGTGTTATATGTATGTTATTGTGTTATATGCATGTCACTGTGTTATATGTATGTTATTGTGTTATATGTATGTTATTGTGTTATATGTATGTTATTGTGTTATATGTATGTTATTGTGTTATATGCATGTCATTGTGTTATATGTATGTCATTGTGTTATATGTATGTCATTGTGTTATATGTATGTTATTGTGTTATATGTATGTTATTGTGTTATATGTATGTTATTGTGTTATATGCATGTCACTGTGTTATATGCATGTCATTGTGTTATATGTATGTTATTGTGTTATATGTATGTTATTGTGTTATATGTATGTCACTGTGTTATATGTATGTTATTGTGTTATATGTATGTTATTGTGTTATATGTATGTCACTGTGTTATATGTATGTTATTGTGTTATATGCATGTCATTGTGTTATATGTATGTTATTGTGTTATATGCATGTCATTGTGTTATATGTATGTCATTGTGTTATACGTATGTTATTGTGTTATATGCATGTCACTGTGTTATATGTATGTTATTGTGTTATATGTATGTTATTGTGTTATATGTATGTTATTGTGTTATATGCATGTCATTGTGTTATATGTATGTCATTGTGTTATATGTATGTCATTGTGTTATATGTATGTTATTGTGTTATATGTATGTTATTGTGTTATATGTATGTTATTGTGTTATATGCATGTCACTGTATTATATGTATGTTATTGTATTATATGTATGTTATTGTGTTATATGCAGGTCATTGTGTTATATGTATGTTATTGTGTTATGTGTATGTTATTGTGTTATATGTATGTTATTGTGTTATATGTATGTTATTGTGTTATATGCATGTCATTGTGTTATATGTATGTTATTGTGTTATATGTATGTTATTGTGTTATATGCATGTCATTGTGTTATATGCAGGTCATTGTGTTATATGTATGTTATTGTGTCATATGTATGTTATTGTGTTATATGTATGTTATTGTGTTA
The DNA here is from genome assembly GCF_027579735.1 of Bombina bombina. Taxonomy (NCBI): domain Eukaryota; kingdom Metazoa; phylum Chordata; class Amphibia; order Anura; family Bombinatoridae; genus Bombina; species Bombina bombina. The sequence goes on from NC_069500.1 coordinate 1,402,081,349, forward strand.
TATGTATGTTATTGTGTTATATGCATGTCATTGTGTTATATGTATGTCATTGTGTTATATGTATGTCATTGTGTTATATGTATGTTATTGTGTTATATGTATGTTATTGTGTTATATGTATGTTATTGTGTTATATGCATGTCACTGTGTTATATGCATGTCATTGTGTTATATGTATGTTATTGTGTTATATGTATGTTATTGTGTTATATGCATGTCACTGTATTATATGTATGTTATTGTATTATATGTATGTTATTGTGTTATATATATGTCATTGTGTTATATGCATGTCACTGTATTATATGTATGTTATTGTATTATATGTATGTTATTGTGTTATATGTATGTTATTGTGTTATATGTATGTTATTGTGTTATATGCATGTCACTGTATTATATGTATGTTATTGTATTATATGTATGTTATTGTGTTATATGTATGTTATTGTGTTATATGTATGTTATTGTGTTATATGTATGTTATTGTGTTATATGCATGTCATTGTGTTATATGTATGTTATTGTGTTATATGTATGTTATTGTGTTATATGTATGTTATTGTGTTATATGTAGGTCATTGTGTTATATGTATGTCATTGTGTTATATGTATGTTATTGTGTTATATGCATGTCATTGTGTTATATGCAGGTCATTGTGTTATATGTATGTTATTGTGGTATATGTATGTAATTGTGTTATATGTATGTTATTGTGTTATATGCAGGTTATTGTGTTATATGCATGGCATTGTGTTATATGCATGGCATTGTGTTATATGCAGGTCATTGTGTTATATGCAGGTCATTGTGTTATATGCATGGCATTGTGTTAGCAGTGTAATGGCATGTCTCTTCAGTATGTTTATCTGATCTCCTTTGCTGTGGTCAGTTAGAGACTATGGGGCCGATTTATCAATGCTTCAACTGATAATAAACTGGAATCCTGCATCAAATTAGATGCAAATTTGATCCGCCATAGTTAACAAAGCATCAAGATTGTGAAATGTTAAAATGTGTGAAGTAATATACGCTCCCGCTATATCAATCCAACACAGATCCATGATTGTGTAATTCAAGCGGAATACTGATCATCCGCCGTCACATTCGACTCTATTTGACCCTCTTGCTAATTTTTCAAACATTCAACAGGTACGCTCACGTTTATTCTGACGCAGAGTACCTATCGTTCACACCGCCACCTTTGAGGCCGCGGATGCCATAAAAATCAAGGAGAGTCTTAAAACCCATAAAGGTTATGTTCAATGCTGCAAGAGAATGAAGCATATTAGATAAAAGTAAATCAGAAAGTTGATTATAATTGTATACTCTTTCTAAATCACACAGACAACACAGAAGACACATGTTCAGTATATAAATAATATGTTAAATAACAATATTATAATTACATGCAATTTCAAAAGTATTTTTAATGACAGGTGAGCCTGTCTGGCAGCAGCACTAGTTGATTTAGGGGTAAAATGAAAAAAAAAAAAACCATTACATACTATAACTAACTTCCTTTTTTTGATCAATCTAATTTCACCATGTTTAACGCATGTAATACAAGTTCCACTCTCCACTTCATACCAAATTAGATGCAATATTCAAACGCCTAAACAACCCGCAAACTAGTAATATTTTCCACCACTTTTTATTGGGAAATGCAAAATCACATGATTTATGAAATCAGCCAATCTGATTTATATATACATTTTCTACCACCACCAACGAATCAAATTGCTCGATACTTGTGTCATTGATCACTCATAAGAACTTGTAAGTGCCATTTGTTACATTGTGTTGTGTATTATACTTTGAAAGTATGCATATGTGAAATTAGTATTAAAGATAAACATTGATGATGACATTAGGACACACAGTGTAAAATTTTTGACAATGATTTTAATAATTGAATGATGTTTGATTCAATATAATCTTAAGCTGATAGCTCAAAGAAATAGTCTACCTAACATTAAACTGTCATGAATCAGATACAGCAGACATTAAAATCACCTCTTTAATGTCATCCTATTTTCACTGTTATTCCTCCTTAACTTGAATTTCATTTTCATTGAAAAATATCATCTTAAATGCCAGCCCATTTTTTAACACCTGTGTAGGAGTGGTGTTTAAAACTAGACTGCAATCAGGACATGATACACAGGTGCAGAAAGAAAACTGTCCCAGCTCTTAAAATATCCATTGTTTGCAAATAAATACATATGATACCCTGATTACATGTTATATTCGCAAATATTCTTGTTCAGAATTATAATATATTTACACTATATACATAATGAGGCCTATGTATCAAAGGTCTTGTGGACCTGATCCGGCAGTGCGGATCAGGTCTGCAAGACTTTGCTGAATGCGGAGAGCAATACGCATTGCACCAGCAGCTGACAAAAGCTACTGGTGCAACGCTGCCCCCTGCAGACTCGCGGCCAATGGGCCGCCAGCAGGGAGGTGTCAATCAACCCGATCGTACTCGATCGGGTTAAATTGTGGTAATTCCTGTCCGCCTACTCGATCGGGTTGAATTGTGGTGATTCCTGTCTGCCTGCTCAGAGCAGGCGGACAGGGTTATGGAGCAGCGGTCTTTAGACCGCTGCTTCATAACTGCTGTTTCTGGCGAGTCTTCACAAGCTCCATACGGAACTTGATAAATAGGCCTCATAGTGGTATAAATAAACACAGAGATGTAAAAGACAACATTGTTTAGAACAAAAAATGGAATTTAAGGACATGTAAATATGTTTGCAAAAGATTTCCGACATAACATATATATATATATATATATATATATATATATATATTAGGGATGCACCAAAATTTCGGCCGCAGAAACGTTTCGGCCGAAAATTGCATTTTTGGCTATTTCGGTTTTCAGTTATTTTTCCTGTTATTTTCGGTAAAATTATTGTGTACCATGTTTCAAATTTGATGCTAACCTAGAGCTACTGTTTAAGTTCATTACTTGACTTACTGTTTTGCATATAATGAGTTTTCTAAGACTATACTTTATTTGAATAATTGGTAAAAAAAAAAAAACTGTTAAATCTGATTCTGTTACATAGAACTAAATAAAAAATAATACAGTATATTGATATTTAATATTGTTTAAAGCAGGGATGCACCGAAATTTTCATCGCAGAAACATTTTGGCCGAAAATGGCATTATCATTTTTTGCATGTTTTTTTTTCTTGGTAAAATTATTGTGTAGCATATTATTGTTTTAAGATATTTTTGTTACTTTCAATAAAAGTGTGGGCTTTTTTTTATTGGCTTGAAGGTTTTCAATTCAGATTCATTCATTAAATAGTCTAATTACGCAAAAAAAACTAAAAAAATAAATAAAAATATTTTAAAATAATTTGAAAAAAATAAATTTTTGGTATCGGTTTTGGTTTTCGGCCAAGTGCATCCTGAATTTTTGGGTTTGGTTTCGGTCCAGAATTTCCATAATATATATATATATATATATATATATATATATATATATATATATATATATATATATATATATATATATATATATATATATATACACACAAGTATGTGCAAAGATATATGTACAAATTCTAGCATTAATAATCATTTTAAAAAAAGAAAAAAACATGAGATAAAAGCATATCATGATTTCTAGAAATACAAATGCACATTAATTTATGTGAAACTATCATATATCAGATATTTTGTATAACAAATAAATAGAAAAATAACTTTCTATGAGATATTGTTTGTTCAGGTATAAATTTAGCTATTTCTTGGACATTAACAGATGAAAATAAAAGATTAGCTTTAGAGAAATGTGCTTGTTCATGGACAGTAATGAAATGGTATAAATAAAGTTGGGAAAAAACAGAATATCCGCAACATCGATGACTCTTATTTATCAACAGTCCGATACTCATCACGCCGGACTTGACGTCCGTGTTTTTGACAGACTTTTTAATAAATAAGGCCGTCGTATGTAGATTTGCGGAAGCTATGTCTGGCGAGTGCATTGACTCTAGCAAATGCGGCTAGATTAAAGCTTTGATAAATCGGCCCCTAGGGTTGCTAACCATCCCTTATTTCTTACTTGTCCAATCTTTTTTTTTACAGTTTTACAGTGTATGTAGATATGTGTATGTATGTGTACACAAACATTCATATACATATATATACAAACACACAATCATACATTATATATATATATATATATATATATATATATACATATACAGTGTGTGTATATATATATATATATATATATATATATATATATATATATATATATATATATATATATATATATAAAAGCTGGGTGATATGGGCAAAAATAAAAATTGCGATTTTGGACCCAAAAAAAATTGCGATCGTGCTTTTAATCCTGGGGCGCAATCCAATATACGGCGTAGTTTTCGGCGCAAGCGAGGGAACCCGCGTCGCCCGCAGTTTCAGCTCGCAACTCGAGCTATCCAATATACAGTGCCATCAGATGCTAAACTGGCGTAAGTAGGAAAAACCAGCGATGTCCAGAAATCTGCGTAAGTACAAATTTCTGGAGTCGCCAGTGACTTACGGCACTTTAGAAACTGCCGGCGCCTACAAAACCTGACTAAGTTATAAAATCACCCGCACTGTCTAACACGCCTACCTAACATAGCCCGACACGTCTAACCCTCTATCCGCTATCCCCCTCACTATCCTAACAATAAAAAAAGTTATTAACCCCTAAACCGCCGCTCCCGGACCCCGCCGCCACCTAATAAAGTTATTAACCACTAAACCGCCGCTCCCGGACCCCGCCGCCAGCTATATTAAATCTATAACCCCCTAATGTGAGCCCCTACCCCGCCGCCATCTACCTTACCTACCCCCTAAAGTGAGCCCCTACCCCACCGCCATCTATTTTAAAATTATTAACCCCTAATTTAATCCCCCTACCCCGCCGCCATCTATTTTAAAATTATTAACCCCTAATTTAATCCCCCTACCCCGCCGCCACCTATAATAAATTATTTAACCCTTAATCTAATCCCTCTACCCCGCCGCCAGCTATATTAAATTATTTAACCCCTAATCTAATCCCCCTACCCCGCCGCCAGCTATATTAAATTATTTAACCCCTAAAATACTAAACTATCCCTACCACTAAACCTAAGTCTAACCCTACAAATAGCCCTGAAAAGGGCTTTTTGCGTGGCATTACCCCAAAGTAAACTGCTCTATTGCCAGCCCTTAAAAGGGCTTTTTGTGGGGCATGCCCCAAAGAATTCAGCTCTTTTACCAGCCCTTAAAAGGGCTTTTGGCGGGGGTTTGTCACAAAGAAAACAGCTCTTTTGCCTATAATCTAATCCCCCTACACCGCCGCCACCTATAATAAATGTATTAACACCTAATCTAATCCCCCTATACCGCCGCCACCTATATTAAACACATTAACCCCTAATCTAATCCCCCTACACCGCTGCCAGCTATATTAACCCTAATTATATTAGGGTTAATATAGTTAATATAGTTATTATATTATATATATTAACTATATTAACCCTAATTATATTAGGGTTAATATAGTTAATATCGTTATTATATTATATATATTAAGTATAATAACCCTATCCAACTCTAACATCCGTAACTAAACTCTTATTAAAATAAATCTAATATTAATATTATTAATTAAAATATTCTTATTTAAATCTAAATACTTACCTATAAAATAAACCCTAAGATAGCTACAATGTAATTAATAATTACATTGTAGCTATTTTAGGGTTTATATTTATTTTACAGGTAACTTGGTATTTATTTTAACTTAGGTACAATAGCTATTAAATAGTTAATAACTATTTAATAGCTACCTAGTTAAAATAATTACCAATTTACCTGTAAAATAAATCCTAACCTAATTTACAAATACACCTACACTATCAATAAATTAAATAAACTACAAATATCTAAACTAAAATACAATTAAATAATCTAAACTAAATTACACAAAAAAACAATAAATTACAAAAAATAAAAAAAAGATTACAAGATTTTTAAGCTAATTACACCTATTCTAAGCCCCCTAATAAAATAATAAAGCCCCCCAAAATAAAAAAAATTCCCTGCCCTATTCTAAATTAAAAAAGTTAGCTCTTTTACCTTACCAGCCCTTAAAAGGGCCTTTTGCGGGGCATGCCCCAAAGAAAACTGCTCTTTTGCCTGAAAAAAAAACACAATACCACCCCCCAACATTACAACCCACCACCCACATACCCCTAATCTAACCCAAACCCCCCTTAAATAAACCTAACACTACCCCCCTGAAGATCTCCCTACCTTGTATTCACCCCGCCGGGCAGAACTCTTCATCCGATCCGGGCGATGTCTTGAAGCAAGCTGCAGTGAAGTCTTCTTCCATCCGGCGATGTCTTGAAGCAAGCGGCAGAGAGTCTTCTTCCATCCGGTGATGTCTTCAAGCAAAGCAGCATCTTCAATCTTCTTTCTTCGCTCCTCCGCCGCGGAGCATCCATCCGGCACGGCGAATTCCCGACGAATGAGGTTCCTTTAAATGACGTCATCCAAGATGGCATCCATCGAATTCCGATTGGTTCAGCCAATCGGTTTGAACTTGAATCTGATTGGCTGATTCAATCAACCAATCAGATTTTTCTACCTTAATTCCAATTGGCTGATAGAATCCTATCAGCCAATCGGAATTCGACGGACGCCATCTTGGATGACGTCATTTAACGGAACCTCATTCGTCGGGAAGTCGTCGTGCCGGATGGATGCTCCGCGGCGGAGGAGCAAAAGAAGAAGATTGAAGATGCCGCTTTGCTTGAAGACATCACCGGATGGAAGAAGACTCTCTGCCGCTTGCTTGAAGACATCACCGGATGGAAGAAGACTCTCTGCCGCTTGCTTGAAGACATCGCTTGATGGAAGAAGACTTCACTGCAGCTTGCTTGAAGACATCACCCGGATCGGATGAAGAGTTCTGCCCGGCGGGGTGAATACAAGGTAGGGAGATCTTCAGGGGGGTAGTGTTAGGTTTATTTAAGGGGGGTTTGGGTTAGATTAGGGGTATGTGGGTGGTGGGTTGTAATGTTGGGGGGTGGTATTGTGTTTTTTTTTTTCAGGCAAAAGAGCAGTTTTCTTTGGGGCATGCCCCGCAAAAGGCCCTTTTAAGGGCTGGTAAGGTAAAAGAGCTAACTTTTTTAATTTAGAATAGGGCAGGGAATTTTTTTTATTTTGGGGGGCTTTATTATTTTATTAGGGGGCTTAGAATAGGTGTAATTAGCTTAAAAATCTTGTAATCTTTTTTTAATTTTTTGTAATTTAGTGTTTGTTTTTTTTGTAATTTAGTTTAGTTTATTTAATTGTATTTTAGTTTAGATATTTGTAGTTTATTTAATTTATTGATAGTGTAGGTATATTTGTAACTTAGGTTAGGATTTATTTTACAGGCAAATTGGTAATTATTTTAACTAGGTAGCTATTAGTTATTAACTATTTAATAGCTATTGTACCTAGTTAAAATAAATACCAAGTTACCTGTAAAATAAATATAAACCCTAAAATAGCTACAATGTAATTATTAATTACATTGTAGCTATCTTAGGGTTTATTTTATAGGTAAGTATTTAGATTTAAATAGTAATATTTGAATTAATAATATTAATATTAGATTTATTTTAATAAGAGTTTAGTTAGGGATGTTAGAGTTAGATAGGGTTATTATACTTAATATATATAATATAATAACGATATTAACTATATTAACCCTAATATAATTAGGGTTAATATAGTTAATATATATAATATAATAACTATATTAACTATATTAACCCTAATATAATTAGGGTTAATATAGTTAATATAGCTGGCGTCGGTGTAGGGGGATTAGATTAGGGGTTAATGTGTTTAATATAGGTGGCGGCGGTGTAGGGGGATTAGATTAGGGGTTAATACATTTATTATAGGTGGCGGCGGTGTAGGGGGATTTAGATTAGATGCAAAAGAGCTGTTTACTTTGTGACAAAGCCCCACCAAAAGCCCTTTTAAGGGCTGGTAAAAGAGCTGAATTCTTTGGGGCATGCCCCGCAAAAAGCCCCTTTAAGGGCTGGCAATAGAGCAGTTTACTTTGGGTTAATGTCACGCAAAAAGCCCTTTTCAGGGCTATTTGTAGGGTTAGACTTAGGTTTAGTGGTAGGGATAGTTTAGTAATTTAGGGGTTAAATAATTTAATATAGGTGGCGGCGGGGTAGGGGGATTAGATTAGGGGTTAATTAATTTAATATAGCTGGCGGCGGTGTAGGGGGATTAAATTAGGGGTTAATTAATTTAATATAGCTGGCAGCGGTGTAGGGGGATTAAATTAGGGGTTAATAATTTTAAAATAGATGGCGGCGGTGTAAGGGGCTCACTTTAGGGGGTAGTTTAATGTAGTTGGCGGCGGGGTAGGAGCTCACATTAGGGGGTTATACTTTTATTGTAGGTGGCGGTGGGGTCCGGGAGCGGCGGTTTAGGGGTTAATAACTTTATTAGGGATTGCGGCGGGGGATCGCGGTTGACAGGTAGATAGACATTGCGCATGCGTTAGGTGTTAGGTTTTATTTAGCAGATCGCGGGTGACAGCTAGATAGACATTGCACATGCGTTAGGTGTTAGGTTTATTTTGTAGCTAGTTTAGGGAGTTACGGGGCTCCAATAGACAGCGCAAGGCTTACTACGGCTGCTTTTTGTGGCGAGGTGAAAATGGAGTAAGATTTCTCCATTTTCGCCACGTAAGTCCTTACGCTGTATATTGGATACCCAACTGTGCTGGTTTGGTATACCTGCCTATGGCCCAAAAAACTACGGGCGACGGCAGAAATATACGGGCGTAACTTCTAGGTTACGCCGTATATAGGATACCAAACCAGCGCAGATATTGGCGTCCTCCATAGCGCAGCTCCTGCATAGTCTCTTCTACTCCCCACACCCCCTCTTTTCCCTACAGACGCCTGTGCACAATGAACAGTTACAGCCATCCCTCCTGTACATCATAGGTGATGCCATAGGGGCCGGGGTTAAAAATCGCATACTTGTCCAATATTCTTTGGACAGATGAAACTAAGATCCACCTGTACCAGAATAATGGGACTATAAGCATATGGAGAAGTGAAGGAACTAATGATCTGAATAATACCACATAATCTGTGAAACATGATGGAAGTAGTGTTATTGCACTAGTTGGGTCACTAGTACTTATTGATAATGTGACTGCTGTCAGAAGCAGCAGTATTAATTCTGAATTAATTCAGATAAATGCTGCAAAACTGATAGGACGGCGCTTTACAGTACAGATGGAAAATGAAACAAAACATACCGTGAAAGCAACAAAAGAGCTTTTCAAGGCAAAGAAGTATAATATTCTTGAACTGCCAAGTCAGTTAAGTAACATCAACTCAATTCAACATGCATTTCACTTGCTGAGGGCAAAACTGAAGGCAGAAACACCAACAAACAAGCAGTAAAGGCCTTGCAAACCATAACTAGAAAGGAAACCCATGGGTTCCAGACAGTCATTCACTGCAAAGGGTTTTTAACCAAGTATGAAGAATTATCATTTTATTTTTGTGTATGTTAATTTGTCCAATTACTTTTGAGACCCAGATGATAGGGGACTATATATGAAAATTGCTGTTACTGTTCACACAATATTTTTGTTACACCCCTTGAATTGAAGTGCAACATCTGCACTCCAGTCACACCTTAATTGCTTCAATTAAAATCCAGTAGAAAAGACAAAACTATGAAAATTGTTTCACTGGCCAAATACTTATGGATCTAACTGTAATACTGTAAATGCTGAGTGAAACTGGGCATATCCTTAATCTGCAATTTAATATACTGGGGGTGTAACTCTTATTGTTGTCTTCCCACATCCAGCAACTCTTGTCCCTACTAGAATCATGATGATTTCACTTCCAGGGCTAGGGTGGGAGATTTAACTTCAGGAAAAGAGTATCAGCTTTCAGTTGCAGTGGAATCTTTGATTTTATCACACAGCAAATGTGAATACTCACAGGTGTAATACTATGGGTTATAATAAGAGACACTTGGTATTATGCTTAAATTGTTTTTTTAGCCTCACTGCAACATTTTTATAAAGCATCATAGCAAATGAAGGACTAGACTGCTGTTTAACTATGATTAGCTTTTATTGATAATAACTTATGGTATGGTTGAACCAAAGGCTAGTAAACATTAACCTATTTAGGTTTTTTTGGTTCTTCACAAGCTGCTAGATTTGGATCATGTGTAGATAGCATGTTATAAAATGCTAATTGTTTTATTGTTATACCTTTAAATAGCTGTTACCCTTTTGCTTCTATTCGCCTAGATTTAGAGTTTTGTCGGTAAAGACCTGCGTAGCTAACACAGCTTTTTTTCCTACCGCTGCTTCCAAACAATGCTGGTATTTAGAGTTGTCTGAATTTACCGCCACTTCAACCCTCAATACCAGCGTTTCTTACGGTAGCGGTAAGCTGGCAAAACGTGCTCGTGCACGATTCCCCATAGGAAACAATGGGGCAGTTTGGGATGAAAAAAAACCTAACACCTGCAAAAAAGCAGCGCTAAGCTCCCAACGCAGCCCCATTGTTTCCTATAGGGAAACACTTTCTAAGTCTGCACCTAACACCCTAACATGAACCCAGAGTCTAAACACCCCTAACCTTTAACTTATTAACCCCTAATCTGCCGCCCCCACTATCGCTGACACCTGCATTAAACAATTAACCCCTAATCTGCCGCTCCGGACACCGCCGCCACCTACATTATCCCTATGAACCCCTAATCTGCTGCCCCCAACATCGCCGACCCCTACATAATATTTATTAACCCCTAATATGACCCCCCCCAATGTTGCCGCCACCTAACTTCAAGTATTAACCCCTAATCTGCCGACCAGACCTCGCCGCTACTATAATAAATGTATTAACCCCTAAAGCAAAGTCTAATCCTAACCCTAACACCCCCTAAATTAAATATAATTTTAATCTAACAAAATAAATTAACTCTTATTAACTAAAGTCTTCCTATTTAAAACTAAATACTTACCTGTAAAATAAACCCTAATATAGCTACAATAAAACGAATAATTATATTGTAGCTATTTTAGGATTTATATTTATTTTACATGCAACTTTGTATTTACCCTGTTAGGGTTAGGGGTTAAACTTAGCTTTAGGGGTTAATACATTTATTATAGTAGCGGCGAGGTCCGGTCGGCAGATTAGGGGTTAATACTTGAAGTTAGGTGGCGGCGACGTTGGGGGGGCAGATTAGGGGTTAATACTATTTATTATAGTGTTGGCGAGGCGGGATTAGGGGTTAATACATTTATTATAGTAGCGGCGAAGTCCAGTCGGCAGATTAGGGGTTAATACTTGAAGTTAGGTGGCGGCGACGTGGGGGGGGGCAGATTAGGGGTTATTAAATATTATGTAGGTGTCGGCGATGTTAGGGGCAGCAGATTAGGGGTTCATAGGGATAATGTAGGTGGCGGCGATGTGCGGTCTGCAGATTAGGGGTTAAAAATATTTATTATAGTGGCGGCGATGTGGGGGGCCTCGGTTTAGGGGTAAATAGGTAGTTTATGGGTGTTAGTGTACTTTAGAGCACTGTAGTTAAGAGCTTTATATACCGGCGTTAGCCCATAAAGCTCTTAACTACAGCCTTTCCATGGGCGGTAGGAGTCTTGTCGGTAGAGGGTCTACCACTCACTTCAGCCAAGACTCTAAATACCAGCGTTAGGAAGATCCCATTGAAAAGATAGAATACGCAATTGGCGTAAGGGGGTCTGCGGTATGGAAAAGTCGCGGCTTGAAAGTGAGCGTTAGACCCTTTCCTGCCTGACTCTAAATACCAGCGGGCGGCCAAAAGCAGCGTTAGGACCCCTTAACGCTGCTTTTGATGGCTAACGCAGAACTCTAAATCTAGGCGATTGTAAATATTTTAACCAAAGTATCTTAAAGGGGCACTAATCGTAATAAAACTCAGATATAGCATGTAGTTTTAAGAGACTTTTCAATTTACTTTTTTTTCAAATTGTGCACAATTTTACATAGAGACCTTCTGAGGCATCAGCTCCCACTGAGCACGTGCAAGAGAATACATGTATATGAATCTGTATAGGTATATGAACATGTTATTGGCTGATTGCTGTCAAATGATAGGGAGCCAGCAAATTAAAGGAAATTTAGAATCTATTGCTCATCAAAAATTCAGATTAAGGGCCTCATGAAAAAAGGTTCTCCTGCTTGAAGAAAAATTATAGTACAGACTTCCCAGGGGCTGAACTCACTGAATGCTATAAAAAAAGGACGGAAGCTGGAGTTTCCAGAGAGATGAGAGCTCCACTCAGATTAAATGATCTAAAATGATCCTCCAGCACTGAGAGATCTCTCACAATATTCTAGATAGGCAAATTTTGCTATACTCCCCTAAGGGGTGTTCTCTGCATTTCTGTATGTGAAGAAGAGACAAGCTTAATTAATTATAGAACTGCATGATATGAGAGTTTTTGTTACACTTACAGTTGTGCTTTGTATTTTATTTTACTTTACAATTCAGATAGGGTCCTTTCAGTTTTTTTCACATTTAAACTTTGCAATTTCTCTTTTGTATTTTAATGCATTTAGATTTAGAAGAAGACATGATTTTACAATTTTTTATTATATTTTGAATGTTTCTGTGTTAGTTTAACAAATTATGATCATACTTTGTATATTTTTATGTATCTTTTACAAATTACATTGCACTTAGTATTTGCTCTATTGTAAAACTAAAATGGACATCTCTAGAAAGTAGGAGATCCCTTGGTATGTCTAAAGCTCTTTGTCAGCTGTATGCAGGTGACGTTTGCTCAAAATTCACACACAAAAAAGTATTATATAAAAACTATTAATTTGCAAAAGGAAATTAAATTGTAGTGAGAACAAATAATATTTGCTGTACACTATGCCTTTATATCAGTCCCAGGTTTTCTCCTGTTAACTTCACCCTCCCCTATATCCTAGAGAGCCTTGATACTTTGTATGGAATGTATTTGTCATCTCTCTGGAATTTCAGTTACCTCCCTTTTTCTTATAGAATTCAGTGAGTTCAGCCCATGTGAGGTCTGCACTATAATTTATCTACAAACTTTGATCCTCAGGGCGATATAAAATAATGTTTTCCAGTGTTATTTTTAAAAGAAGAAATACAAAGTAATTTGTAAAAGATACACATAAATATACAAAGTATGAGCCTAATGCTATCCGGTTTGGAGCCAGCTGGGCAACACAGCTTTTGGCTAAGAGGTAGAAACGTCTTCTCAAAGCAAAATAGTGTTCTGCCGTGGGCTGCCTGAGGTGCTCAGTGCGGCGAACGCTTCAAACAAATAAACAAACTTTCAGCATGAAGTATTTTATACTTCATGACAGAAAGTCCCCCTTTATTTGTTCTACTGGTAAATCTTAGCATTTCACAAACGCTAGGATTTACAGACACTTTAAATCTTTGTATAAATTTAGTTTAGGGTGACCAGATCTGAAGGAAAAAAAAGGGACCCTTCATCGACAATAAGCAACATATATAAAATTAAAAGGATTAAATATTAAACTAGGTTCTTGTTGTAGAATTTCAAACCATTGACAATACCCATACATAAAATATATATGAGGCATAATCAACTGTAATTCGTACCAGTCGTAACTGGTGATTTTTCAAATTGGTTTGGCAGAAGACTCCATCTATGTATGGCTCTTTTGATTTTATATTTTGAAAGGTCTTTTTTCTCACCTCACACACACTAACACATTGCTAATATACATATAATATTCACAACAGATATCACTTTACAATGAAGTGCATTAGTAGTTATTAACCCTAAACTCATATCATAATCTCTACTTTTCAAAACTTTCTCTCTCTGCTGTTCAGCTCTGTCTCTGCTTTTCAACTCTCTCTCTGATGTTCAACTCTGTCTCTCAACAATAATACCAGCAAGAGCATTGCGCAAATATAATAAAAAATTAAGGGCTAGATTTCAAGTGGAGCACTAATTTATTTTATTTTAAAAATAACCAGCCATTATAAATGGCTGGTTATTGCTACTGTGAGTGCTCGGTAGCAATTAGTGCTTAAAAAATTAACCAGAGATCAGATCTCTTTTTAATTTTATAAAATGTGCCCAAAATGCCCCTGAAATACAGTGGGGTATATTTTATAAAAAAAATAAACATTGTAGCATTTTTATTTTTTAATAAAATAACTGCACCAGGCAGTTTTTGGGGGCTAAAATTGGAGGGTTTGGGTGTTAGAAAACAAAGGGCACTGAGAAGAGATACAGCATGAGAAGCATTGCTTTACTTTCAGGAGTCTGAGGATGGGCGTTGTAGCCCGAAAACGTTCACTCTGTAAACTTTAAATAAACACCGTTTTTTTCTCACAAGGCGAGTGCCTCTACTTTGGACTGTTAAATAAATTCTCTGAGTGCACCCCGGCATTTTATTGTTGAATAGTGAGTGCCGGTATTTTCGGGATATGTATATATATATATATATATATATATATATATATATATATATATATATATATATATATATATATACAGTATATATAGAGTATAGTATAGCATATATAGCTATACCTATATATATTTGATTATATGTACAGTAGGTATAGATATATATATATATATATGAATATTTATTTATAGATACATATAATATATTCCCCTATGTGCAGAACATTGGAATATGACATACTTACAGTAAATACACAGGCCTCTATTTATGAAAGGCCTGTTGGACATGATCCGACATTGCGGATCATGGCCTCCATTACATATGCAGCATCACCCGCAAAAGCCCTGAACGCCGTTTTTTGCGCGATTTTGGTATCTCGGTGTAACACAGATGTTATGATCGTATATTTCACCCGTCGCCCGCAATATTTACTCCCATAAGCTAACATGGGGCAGCGTCGTAAATCGGTATCCAATATCCAGTGCAAGGACTTACGTGGCGGAAATGGAGAAATATTACTCCATTTTTACCTCGCTATAAAAAGCAGCCATAGCAAGCCTTGCGCTGAGTATGGGAGCACCGTAACTCCCTAAAATGCCTGCAAAAAAAAACCTAACACCTAACGCATGCGCAATGTCTATCTACCTGTCAACCGCAATACCCCACTGCAATAATTAATAAAGTATATTAACCCCTAAACCGCCATAGCCCACAACGCAAGTAATAACTAAATTATTAATCCCTAAACCGCCATAGCCCACATAGCCTATTAAATGTATTAACCCCTAATCTGCTGCCGCCAACATCGCCGCCACTATAATAAAGTTATTAACCCCTAAACCTAAGTCTAACCCTAACCCTAACACCCCCTAACTTAAATATTATTAAAATAAATCTAAATAAATTTAATCTTATTAACTCAATTATTCCTATTTAAAACTTAATACTTACCTATAAAATAAACCCTAAGATAGCTACAATATAATTAATAATTACATTGTAGCTATTTTAGGATTTATTTTTATTTGACATGCAACTTTGTATTTATTTATTTATTAGGGGGCTTAGATTAGGTGTAATTAGTTTAAACCTTGTAATTTATTTTTTATTTTCTGTAATTTAGTGGGGGGGGGGTGGGTTTGTACTTTAGTTTATTTTAGTTAATTGTATTTAATTTAGGTAATTGTAGTTAATTAATTTAATTTATTTAATGACAGTGTAGTGTTAGGTGTAATTGTAACTTAGGTTAGGCTTTATTTTACAGGTAAATTTGTATTTATTTTAGCTAGGTAGTTATTAACTTAGGTTAGGATTTATTTTACAGGTACATTTGTATTTATTTTAGCTAGGTAGTTATTAAATAGTTAATAACTATTTAATAACTATTCTACCTAGTTAAAATAAATACAAAGTTACCTGTAAAATAAAAATAAATCCTAAAATAGCTACAATGTAATTATTAATTATATTGTAGCTATCTTAGGGTTTATTTTATAGGTAAGTATTTAGTTTTAAATAGGAATAATTGAGTTAATAATAGTAAATTTATTTAGATTTATTGAAATAATATTTAAGTTAGGGGGGTGTTAGGGTTAGACTTAGGTTTAGGGGTTAATAACTTTTTTATAGTGGTGGCGACGTTGGCGACGGCAGATTAGGGGTTAATACATTTAATAGGCTATGTGTGCTATGATGGTTTAATAGACTTTATTAGGTTCATTGCGTTGTGGGCTATGGCGGTTTAGGGGTTAATATATTTTATTAGGCTCATTGCGTTGTGGGCTATGGCGGTTTAGGGGTTAATACATTTATTATTAGTAGTGAGAGGGTGGATTGCGGATATTAGGGTTATACATGTCAGGCTTATTTTGGGGAGGCGTGTTAGACAGTTACGGGAGATTTAAAATTTTAGTTACTTTTCTTAGGCGCCGGCAGTTTCTAAAGTGCCGTAAGTCACTGGCGACTCCAGAAATTTGTATTTACGCTAATTTCTGGACATCGCTAGTTTATCCGACTTACGGCACTTTATGAGCTGCCGGCGCCGTATATATAATAGCCCGATGTGCGAGGTGAAATTACGGGCGGCGCAGGTTTCAACACTTGCGCCGAAACCTGCGCCATATATTTGATCGCGCCCCATGTCTGACAGATCTCGCTGAATGTGGAGAGCAATACACTCTCCACATTCAGCATTGCACCAACAGCTCTTGTGAACTGCTGGCGCAACGCCGCCCCCTGCAGATTTGTGGCCAATCGGCCGCTAGCAGGGGGTATCAATTAACCCGATTGTATTCGATCGGGTTGAATTGCGGCGATGTCTGTCCACCTCATCAGACACAGTTATCATTTATTCAGATTACAGCTCACACACTTTCATGTCACTTTGTGACTCTATTAAACAAACCACCCTCATTCTATCCGGTTGTACGGTATATTTTACTCTCTGTCTCAGAGCATTAGTGATGGCTGAACTGTTTAGCAGTTTATTCAGATTAAAAAGTTCTTTTAGGGGATGGTAAACAGGGTCTCATTATTTGTTTTGCAGGGTCTTAAAGGGACATTTTTTTTAAATTATTCAGTTAGAGGATGAAATTTTAAACAACTTTGCAGTTTACTTCTATTATTTAATTTGCTTTGTTCTCTTTGGTATATATAGATTTTTTTTTAAAAGCAGCAATGCACTACTGGTAACAAGCTGCTGATTGGTAGCTGCATATGAATGCCTCTTTTCGTTGGCTCACTCAATGTATTCAGCTGACTCCCAGTAGTGTGATGTGGCTTCTTCAACAAAGGATACAAAGAGTCAGACACAGCATGAGAACTAGCACAGCAAAGGGCAGCATTAATGAAATATATACATATACAGTATATGTATGTGTTAATATGTTCCCATAGACTGCAATGTATGCAATTTGTTTTTTAACACCCCACACCCGCCCCTTTTAAACCCATATAACTGCTTAGTGACAGTTTGTTTGTTTTTTTTATTAAAAATGCTCCTTTATTTTTAATATTGATAACTACGGTGAACATTTTTTGGGGCCAATTGAGGCATATTTAAAAAGGTCTGACCTTTGGTTAACTTTTGGAGTGCTCGCGGTAGCAATAACCAGCCAATTGTAATGGCTGGCTATTTATTGTGTGCCCAGAAATGAGTAAATTTGCCAGTTGCACTTGATTACAGTATATGATTTCTAAACTTCAGCTTGTATTGTTTTTCTAGTGTTCACAATCTTAAATTGCTTCTGCAGTTAATACCAATTAAAGGGACAGTCTACTTGAAAATTTGTTATTGTTTAAAAAGACATATAATCCCTTTATTACCCATTTCCGAGATTTCCATAACCAACACGGTTATATTAACATACTGTACATTATGCCCCTGTGATTACCTGTATCTAAGCCCCTGCAGATTGCCCCTTATCTCAGTGCTTTTTACAATATTGCATTTTAGCCAAAAAGTGCTGGTTCTTGTAAAACTATAATCATTCTCCATGGGAGTGAGCACAATGTTATCTTTATGGCACACATGAACTAGCACTGTCTAGCTGTGTGCAAGATTTAAAAAGCACTGGGAGAAGGGGTGCCTGCAAGGGAGTAGAAACAGACAGAGGTTATAACATATATTAATATAACAATGTTGGTTGTGCAAAGCTGAGGAATGGGTAGTAAAAGAGTTATCTATCTTTTTAAACAATAAAAAAGCCAAGAGTTACCTCCCAAAGACAGTGCAAGTCGTTATCTTCAATTTTAATTAATATCCTGATTTCATAATCCAAAATAACAAAACATTAGAATAATAACAAACAAATTGGTATTTTGTGGGATTTTGCAGGTTAAAAGGTGTGTATTTGTCAAATGGCACTAATTACAGCACTGGGGTTATTGTGGTCCATTCCAATCATTCTGAAATTATTGTTCGAAATTGGATAAGCCTTAGTAAAACTTGAAAATTTCCATGACAATCACTCTCCATTTCCCCAAAATAGTTATTGATGATCACCTACACCAGAATTAATACACAGAAAACATTAGTCTCCTGCCTCTGCATCTTTTCCACTCTTCACAGGTAACATGGCCCCTTATCAGTGAGTCATTTACCAATAGGATTACATTGGTATAGCTATCTGTATACATTTTACAACTGTTAATATCTTGTAGATGTTTTATTTGTGTTTTACATTTCATGTAATTGATGACGATAATGTGTTCAGTATAATTTGTATTTGTCTGAATTAAATTGGTGCCGTTGTGTTATCTTTTATCAGATGTGTTTTATCAGTCAATTAGTGGGTGTTGAGCATTTTATTAAATTGAATTTGATGTGTCCTTTTTATTGTCAATATTTAGTAGATAATTGTGGTTGGTTGGATTATGATTGCCAATTCATCGTATGGGTGAATTTTCCATGGTCTCCGCTGATATTTTTCCAGCACAGAAATAGTGTTATTGTTTGCATTAAAATTACTCTGATGTTGAGAAAAGCACATCTAGTGCTGTAAAACAGATGATAAAATCAACTAACAAGATTGATATCAACCCCATTGCTTGTGCAATATTTAAAGGGCCAATAAACGCACAAAATAATGTTATATAATTCTGCACGTAGTGCATTATTATATAACATCAGCTTAGTGCCATCTTTCTACCTTAAAGGATTTCAGTGAAAAATTGCTACAAAAGTTACTTTTACAGTACGCCGCTACTGGCTCTACTGAGCGGGTCTGTTTGTTTTCCCTAAGTGCATCGGGCACGCTGTCTATTCACAGCCGGCCGATCACGCCATTAAACTCAATGTAACTCGCTCCCGTTCTGGTCTGGTAGCAGGAGCGAGCTACATTGAGTTTAATGGAGCGATCGGGCCGGCTGTAAATAGACAGCGTGCCCGATGCGCTTAGGGAAAACAAACAAAGCCGCTCAGTAGAGCCAAAAAGTAACTTTCGTAGCAAATTTTCACTGAAATTGTTTAAGGTAGAAAGATGGCGCTAAGCTGATGTTATATAATTCTTCGATACAGGAGTATACCCCAGCGCCAACAAAAACCTTGTGAGCCTGAGGCGGTTGTACCTAGCTCCCACCTGAAGAAAGATAACTGTGAGGAATGAGCCCAGGCGCCAACAATACGGAGGCTAAGGTTAGGTATAGGAGTGGACTATTTATAGCACTATTAAGGTACTATAAAAATTGTAAAACAATTTATTACACAGAAATAAAACTTAAAAAAACTCTTATAAAAACACAATACTCTTGTAAAAACACAATATTACACGTGCATGGATCCACGCTAATAAAACATAAAAACTTCAGAGCATAAATACATAGTAGAAGTAGACACAATGAAATTGGTGCTGATTAGTGTGACATTATAAAAGTTATTCCAGAGTGTTCAATTGGAAGAACTAGGAATACATAAAATTATAATTGAGTAAAAAATCCAGATAACAATAAAAATAAATGTGGCAGTGTTCCAATACTTAATGTTCCAATAAAAGACATAAAATTAAATGAAAAAATGGTGAAATAAGTGTCAATCCTGTGTGGAAAAATGAAATAAAATGTCATAAAATGTCAATCCTGTGGTTTTCAGTGGAACCAAAAAAAAAAAATGAAAAATAAAAATGAAAAAATCAAAAAACAAAGTCAAAGAACAAAATAAGTGGGAAGTTTAAATCCTTTGTGTGAGGGTTAATCCCTGTGTCCGGTGTTGATATCCTTATCCCTTAGTGTATGGTATCCTTCTCCCTTAGAGTGTAGGGGCCCAAGGGGACTCTGCCCCAGTGAAAAATACCAAAAGATGCTGAGTGCAAGAATTCAAAGTATAATCAACTAATACAAAAATGATATAAAAAATACAAAGTACAAAAATCCAAAAACTCAAAAATAGGAAACCTGTGAATAAAAAATATACACAATGTGTAAAACGTTTATAAATGAGTACTCCTAATGAAATGATGCTTACCAGGTCTACGCGTTTCGGCCCTTCCTAGGCCTTTATCAAGACTGATGGTAAGCTATAGTTAGTGGTCTTATATAGGGGAAGTGAATCTGTAACCGGAAATAGACTTGATTTGTTACTTCCGGTTTTTCGTGACTTTTAAACTTTCGTTATTCTGTTTAATTAGTTTTACTTGGTCTTAAATATTTAGTTTCAGATTGCATATGTGACATCTATAGATTGCTAAATCGTTTAAGACCTATACCCGATAATCCCTAGCCTTCGTGATCCTATGACGTCACTTCCGGTAGGGGTATACAGCCGAATCTGTCTGATCTATTAGACCTTAATACAGAACGATCGGATCGCTAATGTGGCTAAATATTATGTGGTTAGCCTGATATGCTTTAATAATTGTTTGTATTTCAAGTATTATACTTTTAGTGGTAAATTTCGGTTCCGATTTTCGGAGGTCCCTATTGGTTGTG
Source organism: Bombina bombina (assembly GCF_027579735.1). Classification (NCBI taxonomy): domain Eukaryota; kingdom Metazoa; phylum Chordata; class Amphibia; order Anura; family Bombinatoridae; genus Bombina; species Bombina bombina. Next base: position 1,402,102,314 of record NC_069500.1, read on the forward strand.
ACGTCACGACATGTTGGCGCTTTTCATAGGCTCAGAAATTTAGCTAGGTCCTAACAATAGAATCCAGTTGTTTGTTAGTAACGGAGGTGTGTCTGGCTTTAGCAGCTTGATAGGTTGTGTTTGCGCTGAGCCTAGTAATAACAAAGGGAAATAAAAGGCCATTTGTTTGTTAGTAACGAAGGTGTGTTTGGCTCTAGCAACTTGATAGGTTATATCTGCGCTGAACTCAATAGTAACAGAAGGGAATAGGAGTCAAAGTAGGAATTGAAATAAAGATAAACAATAAAAAATAAAAATAAAGATACTTGTTGGTTGCAAATAATTGTCTTTGAATGATATCCTAATATACTTAGCACCATAATCAAATTGGACCTTTATAAGGTGGAATTGATATATGATACTGACATGAGAAAGCGTGCTTGTATCTATAGAGCATGTCTTATGCTTTTTAACCCGCTTGGACCTTTGTAAAGTGAATCTAATGTTAGTATATGATACTAACATGAAATAGCATGCTTGTATCTTTAGATCATGTCCGCAGGTTTTTGACCCGCTTTTGCATTATGCATGGGCAAATGCGAGGGAAGGGGGGTGATCTTGTATAGTATTTTACTATAGAGAAACTGACGCTAGTCTATAGAAAAATGAATTTCCAAAGTGCTAGTTGCAAAGTCCGTAAGAGCCCATAAGAATATCTTTCTGGTAATTCCCCTCAAGTGAGGTAATGTTTTGTGCAATTAGAATATATACCTTAATCTGATTTGGATCGGGGGATGGTAAAATAGTTAGAATACTTGAGTTGCTTGTTGTGAAGAAATATTATAAGGATGGTCTTATATATTGTTCACAAGGGGTGGTTCAAAAGTTGCTTTTTGAAACTATTATCCTCATAAGTGGATTACTGTATTATTTTCAAATATTCTCAATGTAGTATTCAGAAATATACTGTTAGCGATGTCCCTAATTGTCTTGTGGGGGGTTTTGATATGGTTTTTGTCCCATATTGTTAGTTAAAGGTGTGCAGGATAATAGCGTGTGATGCTATTTTCTTGGATATTACAGACTAATATCCCTAGGGGAAATGCAATCAGATATGGGTGCCTTAGTCGTTCCTGATCTTGGTCAGGGAACTAGGCACTTAAAGGATGGGATAGTATATATAAAGAAAGGAGTCGTATATCGTGAGGTCATGACCGTTAGTATGTCATCATGTGATGTATTTTTTATTAAAGTTTGTATCCTTAGATGAGATGGTGCCATATATTATTTCAAATAGAGCTGGCTACAGTGTGGTGGATCAAGATCTGGTTAGAGGGAAAGTATCCTGCCATCTGTTTAAACAGATAGTTTGTGTATTAACAGCCTAATAGTTTCAGACCAGGGGTTTACTGAGATCTGATAGCCTACATAATGTTAAAATCCAATAATAGCCTTAGAGAGGGGGGAATGAGATGGAATCTATTTATATTAAATCCAATCTTTAGGATTGTTTTTTTATGCTTGTTATTTCAAGGTTGTTATCTTAAGGTTGTTATTTAAGGTTTTCGTGATAGAAGCACACTCCTAAACCACTTATTCCGGTTCAGTGTGGAGGGAGAAAGGAAGATTCTATATATCGACTGATACCTAGAGGGGAGAGATCTTCAGTCATAAATGGGTTCAATCATATCAAATTGTACAAATGGGATAGATCTTCCTTATTATTCAATCCCTTCGGATGGAGACAATCTAGTTTAAAGATCCACTTAGATTCGGCGGTAAGTAATTTCTTTGTATAGTTTCCGCCTCTCCAATCTTTTCCGATCTTCAGGATGCCCATAAAGGTCAGTTCTTTAATATTACCCTTATGTTTGGTTGAAAAATGTCTATATAAAGCTGTATCCATATTTAGTTTTTCGATCAGTAGTATATGTTCACGTATCCTATCCTTCAGGATACGTGACGTCTGGCCCACATATTGGAGGCCACACGAACATTGTAGCATATATACTACTCCACTGTCGTGACATCTGATTAGCTCATTTACTTTGTATTTTTCTTTAGTATGGAAATTGCAAAATGTGGTGGATTTCGTACCACATTTGCACGCTTTACATAGCGGGCAGGGGAAAAAACCTTTCATTTCCTTTCCAAATGTGTCTATAATGCCTCACTTCTTCTTCTTTTCTATGCTCGGAGCCAGTCTGCTTTGTAAATTTTTAGTTTTTCGGTATACGAACTTCGGCTTGATGGCAATCTATCACCTATTAGGTCGTCATCTTTCAGAAGTGGCCAATGTTTCTGAAATATTTTCTCGATCATATCTTTGTTCTCACTATATTCTGTGATCATGACCACATTAAGACAGTCATCTTCCGTTGGATGCACTTTTTCTTTATATTTCAGAAGGTCCTTCCTTTTGATGTTTTCGACTTCTTGAATCTTCTGGTCCAGTGTGTATTCGTCATATCCCCTCTCTAGGAACTTGTTTTTAATGATCTTAGCCTGTTCTTCCCATTTGCCATCTCTGGAACAGTTTTTCTTGATTCTTAGTAACTGTCCCTTAGGGATGTTATTTTTCCAGCTTTTGTGATGGCAACTCATACTATGTATGTAATTGTTGCTATCTACATTTTTAAAATGTGTAGATGTTTAAATTTTACCATCTCTGACTTCAATTCTTAGATCTAAAAAGACGAGTTCAGTAGTACTCCAGGAGTAGGTGAACTTCAGGTTGTTTGTACTTCTGTTCATGACTTCGATGGTGTAGTCTAGGTCTTCCTGGGTACCTTTCCAGATGATGATGATATCATCTATATATCGGCGATATAGGACCAGGTCCGCGCCCGCTGGGCAAGAGTCCCAGAAGATGTTTTCCCACTTGCCCATATAAAGATTTGCGCAGCTTGGCGCGAACCTGGTCCCCATTGCTGTGCCGCATATCTGCTGGTAGTAGTTTCCTTCATGGAAATAGTTATGAGTTAATATATACTGAATCCCATCCAAAATGAATTCTTTTTGATCATCAGGTATCTCTGGGTCTTTATCAAGAAAGAACTTTACCGCTTCTAGTCCATCCTCATGGGGGATGCATGTATATAGTGACATCCCATCACATGTCGCTAAGATGTAGTCATCTTCCCATGGGATCTCGTCCAGGAGATTCAGCACCTGGGTTGAATCCTTGAGGTATGACGGTAGCTGTTTCACATATCCCTGGAGATTAAGATCAATATATTCTGAAAGGTTACTGCTAAGGGAACCAATACCTGAAATGATTGGTCTTCCTGGTGGTCTCTTCAGAGATTTATGTATCTTCGGTAAGTGGTATATCACCGGTGTGATAGGATGATTTATATTGATATAATCGTATTCTTTTTTGCTCAAAATCCCTCGTTCCTTTGCTTGATCCAGAATCTGCAGTAGTTCTTTCTTATAGGCTCCTATTGGGTTTGATGGTAGTTTTCGATAGGTTTCTGGATCGTTTAAGATCCTAGCATTTTCCAATTTATAGTCCGTTCGATTCATGACGACAATTCCACCCCCCTTGTCAGCTGGTTTAATGGTTAAATTATGGTTCTCTTCCAATGTTTTGATTGTCTTCATTTGTTGATGGGAAAGGTTTTGTGATCTGGGTTTTAGTTTTTTGGTCTGTAGTTCCTTGATTTCTTTACAGACTATAGTCTCAAAAGCCTCTATGGAGGCTCCTTTGCTGCTTATGGGGAAGAAGGATGACTTTGGTTTCAGACTTGTGTGTTTGTAACCATCATGGTATTCTTGTGGTTTCCATAATGTTCTCTCTAATGCTGATTTAGCAAAAAAACTCTTTAATGTTAATTTCCGGACGAATTCTTTGGTATTAATAAAAGTCTGGAATTTATCCAAACTCCTTGTAGGGGCAAATGAGAGGCCAAATTTAAGGACAGAATTCTCTTCCTCAGTCAAAGTATGCGAACTTAGATTGAATATACCCTCGGTGTTACCCGTAGCGGTTGTTTCGATATTATCGCTAGTCTTTTTATTTACTTTGACCCCTCCTCGCCTCCCTCGGTGTGTCTTCTTCTTAATGAGGTTGTTGGTCTGTCTGCATCCCTCTCTCTCTGGGATTTCAGGGGCCTGTCCCTCTCCCTGTTGTATACATGGTCCGATCCTAAAAAAGATGAAGGATCTGTTGTGGTGGTAGGTGTGGATTTCTGGGTTTCTTTATATGGATCTATCCTTTTAGTACGTTGTTGGATTTTCCATTCTTCCCTTACGTTCCCCTCATCTTTTCTATGAGTGATCGGTCCTTCTTTCCTCTTTGGAGTTCTGTACATATTGGTATTAATATGATGTATATCATCTCTTCTGTCATTCATCTCATAATGATGGTATTCTCTCTGATCTCTGTAGGTGGACTCAATATCATTTTGTCTATAATGGTTCGATCTCCCCTCATGGTATTGTCGTTTTGGTGAGTATTGGTGCTGATATTCTCCCCTATTGTATATTCTATCTTCAGTGTAATCCCATTTGTTATTGTGCCAAGTTTCTCTCCTTCTTGTAGGTGTATATTCCTCCCTCCTTATATATTGTCTATCATTCCCATAGTCCCATCGCTGATTGTTATTTTGCCATCTGTTATCATAATGGGGTCCTGACCTATTATTATCATAAGGTGTTGGAGCATAGTAATTTGGTCGCGTATAGTATCTTCTATAAGGTCTATTAGAATAGAAGTTTTTAGATCTATAGTGTCTATTTGTTTCTCTCCTAGGATCTTGCTCATATCTTATATCCTGTTGATGATTACTAACATTTCTAATGTGGGTGACTGTATCTGCTGTGTCCTTCTCTGTCTCTGTGTCTATAGACTCTTCTGTCATGGTGTTTATGTGTTCATCATTTGTTGTCTCTTTATTTTCCAATTCTCTTAGAAGGTTTTTAGTTTTTTTCTGTATGACATCGTCTCTGGTCTTTTTCACCTTTTTAAATAAATTGTCTTTCTTTTCTGTTATGTCTATGGACCCATGTCCAGAATGTTCTAAATTGATTAGGATTTCCTCATTCTCCTTAATCTTTGAGTCCATATCTATTATCGAAGTTTCTCTGTATTCTATAATGAGTTTTATTAATTGTCTGGAGGTGTTTATTAGAACAGACCTCAATTTCTCAGAGATGGAGTCAGACAAAGGGAAGGCACATTCTTTATGTGTTAAAAGCCCTTTCGGAAAAATATCCAATTCCAGGCATTTTTTCAGGAATGAAATTTCAGCCTTATATTTCACCTCTGAAATTAGAAGTTTTTCTAATTCCCTGAATATAGACTGTATATCTACAGTCTCATCCTCATCTATTTCTATACTAATCATTTTAGTCTGTTTATTTACATTAATTGATACGTCTTATTTTGTTCTTTGACTTTGTTTTTTGATTTTTTCATTTTTCTTTTTCTTTTTTTTTTTTGGTTCCACTGAAAACCACAGGATTGACATTTTATGACATTTTATTTCATTTTTCCACACAGGATTGACACTTATTTCACCATTTTTTCATTTAATTTTACGTCTTTTATTGGAACATTAAGTATTGGAACACTGCCACATTTATTTTTATTTATCTGGATTTTTTACTCAATTATAATTTTATGTATTCCTAGTTCTTCCAATTGAACACTCTGGAATAACTTTTATAATGTCACACTAATCAGCACCAATTTCATTGTGTCTACTTCTACTATGTATTTATGCTCTGAAGTTTTTATGTTTTATTAGCGTGGATCCATGCACATGTAATATTGTGTTTTTACAAGAGTATTGTGTTTTTATAAGAGTTTTTTTAAGTTTTATTTCTGTGTAATAAATTGTTTTACAATTTTTATAGTACCTTAATAGTGCTATAAATAGTCCACTCCTATACCTAACCTTAGCCTCCGTATTGTTGGCGCCTGGGCTCATTCCTCACAGTTATATAATTCTTCACTAACTCCCCTTTTCGTCTTTCTGACCAACATCTCCACACTTGCAACATCACATCCTCACACCAAACTTCACAGAAGCATTATGTCATTAGATCAGCAGCAGCTTGCTAATTCCCTCAAATCTCTCCTCTCATCCATCTCCTCCTTTTCCTGCCCTGACCAATCTATCTGCCACTATAATTCCATCCTTACATCAGTCCTTGACAATCTGGCCCCTTTTATAACAGCTCGGAAATCATACACTCATCCTCAGCCCTGGCATACTCCTCTGACACGGTACCTACTTTATTATTATTATTATTATCAGTTATTTGTAGAGCGCCAACAGATTCCGCAGCGCTATAAACAAAGGGGGAATACAACAAAACAATTATATGGTAGAGGGCCCTGCCAAGAGTTGCACTTTTGTAGTCAGCTCTTAAGAAGGTGATCCACAAACAGGTGGACTAATAGGCTTACATGCTAAGAGGGTTCAGGGGATTGCAGTGGAGGAGAGGAACTGGTATTAGGAAAGGTTAGCGTAGGTTGTATGCGTCCCTGAACAGTAGAGTCTTTAGGGAGCACTTGAAGCTTTTAAAACTAGAAGAGAGTCTTATGGAGCGAGGCAGAGAGTTCCACAAGATGGGAGCCAGTCTGGAGAAGTCCTGTAAACGGCAGTGTTATGAGGTGACAAGAGAGGAGGAGAGTAGGAGGTCATGAGCAGAGTGAAGGGGACGGGAGGGAGAGTATCTGGAGACAAGGTCTGAGATGTAGGGGGGAGCAGTGCAGTTGAGGGCTTTGTATGTCAGAGTGAGGGTTTTGTGTTTGATCCTAGAGGCAAGAGGAAGCCAGTGAAGGGATTGGCAGAGAGGCGCAGCAGATGAAGAGCGACTTGATAGGAAGATGAGTCTGGCAGAGGCATTCATTATGGATTGTAAAGGAGCTAGGCGGCAGGTGGGGAGACCAGAGAGGAGTTGCAGTAATCAAGGCGGGAAAGAATGAGAGAGTGGATTAAAATCTTAGTTGTGTCTTGTGTAAGGAAGTGTCTAATTTTAGAGATGTTTTTAAGGTGAAAGTGGCAGGCTTTAGCCAATGACTGAATGTGAGGAGTGAAGGAAAGATCTGAGTCGAATGTGACCCCGAGACACCGGGCGTGCGGGGTAGGGGTAATGATGGAGTTGTCGACAGTTATAGAGATATTGGGGGTGGAGATTTTGGAAGAAGGGGGGAAAATGAGGAGCTCAGTTTTGGAGAGATTTAGCTTGAGGTAGTGAGAGGACATCCAGGAAGAGATGTGAGAAAGACAGTTAGTGACACGGGTTAGCAAGGAAGGAGATAGTTCTGGTGCAGAGAAGTAGATTTGGGTGTCATCGGCATACAAATGATATTGGAAACCGTGGGACTTAATTAGGGAACCTAGTGATGACGTATAGATTTAGAAGAGAAGGGGACCGAGGACAGAGCCTTGCGGTACTCCGACAGAAAGTGGTGACGGGGCAGAAGAGGCACCAGAGAAGGCTACACTGAAGGTACGGTTTGACAGATAGGAAGAGAGCCACGAAAGGGCTGTGTCACAGATGCCGAAGGATTGGAGGGTTTGGAGCAGAAGAGGGTGGTCGACAGTGTCAAAGGCTGCGGACAAATCAAGGAGGATAAGCAGAGAGAAGTGGCCTTTTGATTTAGCTGTAAGTAGGTCGTTGGTGACCTTAACAATAGCTGTCTCTGTGGAGTGATAGGGACGAAATCCAGATTGCAGTGGGTCAAGAAGGGAGTTTAACGTAAGGAAATGGGATAGGCGTGCATATACTAGTTTTTCGAGAAGCTTTGAAGCAAGAGGGAGGAGGGAAATTGGGCGGTAGTTGGATGGGGAGGTAGGATCAAGGGAAGGTTTTTTTGAGGATAGGTGTGACCAGCGCATGTTTCATTGATGAGGGAAATGTACCAGTGCTCAGGGAGAGGTTGAAAATGTGTGTTAGTATAGGGGTAAGGGTAGCAGAGAGAGAGGGGAGTAGCTGTGAGGGGATAGGGTCAAGGGGACAGGTAGTGAGGTGAGAGCGCAGTATAAGTGCTGAAACTTCATCCTCAGTAACAGGGGAGAATGAACTAAGTTTCAGGTTATGAGGGTTGTGGTTGGGTGAGAGTATTTGAGGGGGGGAGAGAATGGAATTGTGTTGAGAGCTGATTTCATGTCTGATGGAGTCAATTTTGTTAATGAAGTGACTGGCAAAGTCTTGCGCTGACAGAGAAGTTGTATTAGGAAGTGGGGGAGGGCGGAGGAGAGTATTGAAAGTGGAGAACAGACGTTTTGGGTTTGAAGAAAGATTAGAGATAAGGGTAGAGAAGTAGTGTTGCTTGTGGAGATTAAGGGCAGAGTAGTAGGAGTTCAAGATGAATTTGTAATGAAGAAAATCAGCAGAACTCCGTGATTTTCTCCAGTGCCGTTCAGCAGTACGGGAACATCTGTGAAGGTACCGTGTCAGAGGAGTATGCCAGGGCTGGGGATGAGTGTGTGATTTCCTAGCAGTGGTAAGAGGGGCGAGATTGTCAAGGACGGATATAAGGGTGGAATTATAATGGCAGATAGATTGTTCAGGGCATGAAAAGGTGGAGAAGGATGAGAGGAGTGGTTGAAGGATATTAGCAAGTTGTTGCTGATCTAAAGACATAATGCTTCTGTGAAGTTTGGTGTGAGGAGTAGAAGGTGGGAGAGTTGTAGAAAGGGATGAAATGTTGCAGGTAAGGAGATGGTGGTCAGGCAGAGGAAAAGGGGAGTTTGAGAAGTTTGAGAGAGTGCATCAATAGCTAAAGATCAGGTCAAGGGAGTGACCGTCTTTGTGAGTGGGAGAATCAGTCCATTGTGACAGACCGAAGGAGGAAGTGAGTTGCAGAAGTTGTTTAGCAGATGAGGCAGTGGGATTGTTAAGGGGGATGTTGAAGTCGCCAAGAATGAGGGCAGGGGTGTCAGAGGAAAGGAAGTAGGGTAGCCAGGCAGCCAAGTGATCTAGAAATTGAGTTGCGGAGCCAGGGGGTCGGTATATGACTGCAACACGTACAGAGAGAGGGGAGAATAAGCGAATCATGTGGGTTTCGAATGAGGGAAAAGTGAGGGAAGAGATAGGGTGTATTTGTTGAAAGGTGCAACGAGAGGAAAGTAAAATACCTACACCACTTCCTTGTCTATTACCAGACCTAGGAGTGTGGCTGAAGTGGAGACCCCCATGTGACAGAGCAGCAGTGGATGCTGTGTCTAGGGGAGAGAGCCAGGTTTCTGTTAGGGCCAGAAGGTTGAGGGAGCGGGAGATGAAGAGGTCATGTATAGAAGTGAGTTTGTTGCAAACAGAGCGAGAGTTCCAGAGTGCACAGGTGAAAGGGGTAGTGGCTTTAGATGCAAGAGGAATGTGAGAAAGGTGTGCAGAGTTTTGTTTTCTGAGTCTATGGGATGGTACACATGGATGTGCATGGCTTGTCAGTGGTTGGGGACCGGGATTAGGGGAGATGTCACCAGCAGTAAGTAGAAGCAAGAGGGAGAGTGACATGAGATGAGATACAGATTTGCAGTAGTGAGACTGCTTTTGAGATGGGCTGGAGGGGGTAGAGAGAGTGTTTAGGAATAGGTAGAGTTCATGAGTCGAAAAGTAAGGTGAGTTTAGGAGAGATGGGCTAATGAACAGTGCAGATGGAGAGGGAGAAGGAGTAACTGAATAGTGTAGTTTGTTATAGAGACAAAGGGTAGCAAAAAGGAATATGAATATATTGAGCATTTTTACAGAATTGGGAACCAGTTAAAAACATAAGACACAGAATTACTGTAACAATTGCATAAGGGAACAAAAGGTATATGAAACATAATATAATAAAAGTACTGTGTATTCTATGGGGTTAAGGGAATGGAAGGATGTGCTGATCAGTGTTTGCACCTGTCATTTCAGGAGAGTTAAAGTTGTGTGGGAGACTATCTATAAATGAGGAAGTGAGCTTGGGGTGGGTGGGGTGAGGGGTAGGGTGGGAGGGAAGCTGTTTCCCAGAAGGCTACCTGTAGAAAGTTATGTGTCAATTGCAGGAGTTAAGTGAGAAGGTCTGATTTGTTCTGTGTTCTTAAACTGTGTAAAGGGAGAGAGATAAAGTGGTTAATGATGGTCCAGAGAAAGTGTGTTAAAATGAGTGGGAGGGTACATTTATGGACATTTTAAGCTAAGGGTCAGTCATGCAGAAACCAAAAAACACATCAAAAAACAAAATATTACAAAGATAAGACAGACATATAAGGGTGAAATAAAACCATTAAGACAAATAGACAGATAAATGTACAACAGCTGCTTAAACTATGCAAATTATGACTAGCACAGCCTGTAATATATACATTTAAAGTAAAAACAAAACAAAAGAATTATCACTAAATATACAAACACATACAATAAACAACTTAGCAGGTAAAATATAAAGAAGCTGTTTCCCAGAAGGCTACCTGTAGAAAGTTATGTGTCAATTGCAGGAGTTAAGTGAGAAGGTCTGATTTTTTCTGTGTTCTTAAACTGTAGAAAGTTATGTGTCAATTGCAGGAGTTAAGTGAGAAGGTCTGATTTTTTCTGTGTTCTTAAACTGTAGAAAGTTATGTGTCAATTGCAGGAGTTAAGTGAGAAGGTCTGATTTTTTCTGTGTTCTTAAACTGTAGAAAGTTATGTGTCAATTGCAGGAGTTAAGTGAGAAGGTCTGATTTTTTCTGTGTTCTTAAACTGTGTGATGTACGCAGATGTTCCCGTACTGCTGAGCGGCACTGGAGTAAATCTCGGAGTCCAGCTGATTTTCTTCATTACAAGTTCATCTTGAACTCCTACAATTCTGCCCTTAATCTCTATAAGAAACATTGCTTCTCTACACTTATCTCTACTCTTTCGTCAAACCCAAAATGTCTGTTCTCCACATTCAATACTCTTCTCCGCCCATCCCCACCTCCTAATACAACTTCTCTGTCAGCTCGAGACTTTGCCAGCCACTTCAATAACAAAATCGACTCCATCAGAAATAAACTTAGCTCTCAACATACTTCCATTCTCTCACCTCCTCAAACGCTCGCAATCAACCACAACCCACATAGCCATAAATTTAGCTCTTTCTCCCGTTACTGAGGAAGAAGTTTCTGCACTTATACTGCGCTCTCACCTCACTACCTGGCCCCTTGACCCTATTCCCTCACAGCTACTCCCCTCCCTCTCTTCTACCCTTACCCCTATAATCATACACATTTTAAACCTCTCCCTCAGCACCAGTATATTTCCCTCATCTCTGAAACATGCACTGGTCACACCTATCCTCAACTTCCATCCTATTTCCCTACTCCCTCTTGCCTCAAAGCTTCTCGAAAAGCTATTATATGTATGCCTATCCAATTTCCTTACATTAAACTCTCTCCTTGACCCACTGCAATATGGATTTTGTCCCCATCCCTCCACAGAGACAGCAATTGTTAAGGTTACCAACTACCTACTTACAGCAAAATGAAAAGGCCACTTCTCTCTGCTTATCCTCCTTGATCTGTCTGCAGCCTTTGATACTGTTGACCACCCTCTTTTGCTCCAAACCCTTTAATCCTTTAGCATTTGTGACACAGCCCTCTCGTGGTTCTCTTCCTACCTGCCAAACCATACCTTTAGTGTAGCCTTCTCTGGGGCCTCCTCTGCCGCGTCACCACTTTCTGTTGTGTTCCAATATCATTTGTATGCCGACTACACCCAAATCTAAGTTCTCTGCACCAGACCTTTCTCCTTTCTTGCTAACCCGTGTCACTAACTGTCTCTCTTACATCTCTTCCTGGATGTCCTCTCACTACCTCAAGCTAAATCTTTCCAAAAAGGAGCTCCTTATTTTCCCCCCTTCTTCCAAAATCTCCACCCCCAATCTCTCTATAACTGTAGACAACTCAATCATTACCCTTACCCCGTATGCCTGATGTCTTCGGGTCACATTTAACTTAGATCTTTCTTTCACTCCTCACATTCAGTCCTTGGCTAAATCCTGGCGCTTCTGCCTTAAAAAAATCTCTAAAATTAGACATTTTCTTACACAAGACACAACTAAGATTTTAATCCTTTCCCACCTCGATTACTGCAACTCTGTCCTCTCTGGTCTCCCCAGCTGCTGCCTAGCTCCTTTACAATCCATAATGAATGTCTCTGCCAGGCTAATCTTCCTTACACGTCGCTCTTCATCTGCTGTACCTCTCTGCCAATCTCTCTGCACTGGCTTCCTCTTCTCTTTAGGATTAAACACAAAATGCTCACTCTGACATACAAAGCCCTCAACTGCACTGCTCCCCCCTATATCTCAGACCTTGACCCCTAGTTATCAAGCCGTCAACCTCAAATACGCTGGAATTCAGCAGCGTATTTGTGGCGAGGCTGATTCGCCTTAGTTATCAAGCCCTACACACCGGCAAAAGTAGAATTTTGTGAAGTAAGCTTCGATCCGCCGGACTCAGTCCGACACAGATCGATTCTTATGTCACTCCAGATGTTCTGCACACAAGTTCGGCACAATCTGACTACTTTTGGGAGTTATCAAAAAACTAGCAGGTACGCTTGGCACTTTTCCGGCCCAGCGTACCTGGTTTTCAATCCGCCGCCCTAGAGGCGGCGGATCCCATAGGAATCAATGGGAGTCTGACCATAGCGAAAGTTCATGTTCGCTGCTGCCCGACATCCCATTGATTCCTATGGGAGCTATCAACACTCTAACATGTAACCCGAGTCTAAACACCCCTAATCTGTCCCCCCCTACACCGCCGCAACTAAATAAATGCATTACCCCCTAAACCGCCGCTCCCGGAGCCCACCGCCACTCTAATAAACTGATTAACCCCTAAACCGCCGCTCCCGGACCCCGCCGCCACTATAATAAATATGTTAACCCCTAAACCGCCGCTCCCGGACCCCGCCACCACTATAATAAATTTATTAACCCCTATCCTGACCCCCCCTACACCGCCGCCACCTATAATACATTTATTAACCCCTATCCTGCCCCCCCTACACCGCCGCCACTATAATAAAATTATTAACCCCTAAACCTAAGTCTAACCCTAACACCCCCCTAACTTAAATATTAATTAAATACATCTAAATATTATAACTCTTATTAACTAGGGCCTAGATTTGTAGTTTTGCGGTAGCCGTGAAAACCAGCGTTAGAGGCTCCTAACGCTGGTTTTAGGCTACCGCCGGTATTTGGAGTCAGTCAGGAAAGGGTCTAACGCTCACTTTTCAGCCGCGACTTTTCCATACCGCAGATCCCCTTACGTCAATTACGTATCCTATCTTTTCAATGGGATCTTCCTAACTCCGGTATTTAGAGTCGTGTCTAAAGTGAGCGTTAGAAATCTAACGACAAAACTCCAGCCGCAGAAAAAAGTCAGTAGTTAAGAGCTTTCTGGGCTAACGCCAGTTCATAAAGCTCTCAACTACTGTGCTCTAAAGTACACTAACACCCATAAACTACCTATGTACCCCTAAACCGAGGTCCCCCCACATCGCCACCAATCTAATAAAAAAAAATGTAACCCCTAATCTGCCGACCACCACCTACGTTATCCTTATGTACCCCTAATCTACTGCCCCTAACACCTCCGACCCCTATATTATATTTATTAACCTCTAATCTGCCCCCCACAACGTCGCCGCCAGCTACCTACAATAATTAACCCCTAATCTGCCTACCGCAAAGTGCCGCCACCTACGTTATCCTTATGTACCCCTAATCTGCTGCCCCTAACACCGCCGACCCCTATATTATATTTATTAACCTCTAATCTGCCCCCCACAACGTCGCCGCCAGCTACCTACAATAATTAACCCCTAATCTGCCGACCGCAAAGCGCCGCCACCTACGTTATCCTTATGTACCCTAATCTGCTGCCCCTAACACCGCCAACCCCTATATTATATTTATTAACCCCTAATCTGCCCCCCACAACGTCGCCGCCACCTGCCTACACTTATTAACCCCTAATCTGTCGACCGGAGCTCACCGCTATTCTAATAATTTTTTTAACCCCTAAAGCTAATTCTAACCCTAACCCTAACACCCCCCTAAGTTAAATATAATTTTATTCTAACGAAATAAATTAACTCTTATTAAATAACTTATTCCTATTTAAAGCTAAATACTTACCTGTAAAATAAACCCTAATATAGCTACAATATAAATTATAATTACATTGTAGCTATTTTAGGATTAATATTTATTTTACAGGCAACTTTGTAATTATTTTAACCAGGTACAATAGCAATTAAATAGTTAAGAACTATTTAATAGTTACCTAGTTAAAATAATTACACAATTACCTGTAAAATAAATCCTAACCTAAGTTACAATTAAACCTAACACTACACTTTCAATAAATTAATTAAATAAAATACCTACAATTACCTACAATTAAACCTAACACTACACTATCAATAAATTAATTAAATACAATATCTACAAATAAATACAATTAAATAAACTAACTAAAGTACAAAAAATAAAAAAGAACTAAGTTACAAAAATAAAAAAATATTTACAAACATCAGAAAAATCTTACAACAATTTTAAACTAATTAAACCTACTCTAAGCCCCCTAATAAAATAACAAAGCACCCCAAAATAAAAAAATGCCCTACCCTATTCTAAATTACAAAAGTTCAAAGCTCTTTTACCTTACCAGCCCTGAACAGGGCCCTTTGAGGGGCATGCCCCAAAGAATTCAGCTCTTTTGCCTGTAAGAAAAACACATACAATACCCCCCCCAACATTACAACCCACCACCCACATACCCCTAATCTAACCCAAACCCCCCTTAAATAAACCTAACACTAAGCCCCTGAAGATCTTCCTACCTTGTCTTCACCATGCCAGGTTCACCGATCGGTCCAGAGTCCAAGCCCAAGCGGGGGGCTGAAGAGTGATGTCCATCCTCGGGCTGAAGTCTGGATCCAAGCGGCAGCTGAAGAAATCCATCATCGGGCTGAAGTAGGAAGTCCATCATCGGGATGAAGTCTTCTATCAAGCTGCATCTTCAATCTTCTTTCTTCTGGAGCGGAGCGGAGCCATCTTCTTCCAAGCCGATGCGGAACATCCTCTTCAACCGACGACTAGACGACGAATGACGGTTCCTTTAAGGGACGTCATCCAAGATGGCGTCCCTCGAATTCCGATTGGCTGATAGGATTCTATCAGCCAATCGGAATTAAGGTAGGAAAATTCTGATTGGCTGATGGAATCAGCCAATCAGAATCAAGTTCAATCCGATTGGCTGATCCGATCAGCAAATCAGATTGAGCTCGCATTCTATTGGCTGTTCCGAGCTCAATCCTTAAAGGAACCGTCATTTGTCGTCTAGTCGTTAGGGTTTATTTTACAGGTAAGTATTTAGCTTTAAATAGGAATAAGTTATTTAATAACAGTTAATTTATTTAGTTAGATTTAAATTATATTTAATTTAGGGGGGTGTTAGTGTTAGGGTTAGACTTAGCTTTAGGGGTTAATACATTTGTTAGAATAGCGGTGAGCTCAAGTCGGCAGATTAGGGGTTAATGTTTGAAGTTAGGTGTCGGCGATGTTAGGGAGGGCAGATTAGGGTTTAATACTATTTATTATAGGGTTAGTGAGGCGGATTAGTGGTTAATAACTTTATTATAATAGCGGTGCGGTCTGCTCGGCAGATTAGGGGTTAATAAGTGTAGGTAGGTACCGGCGACATTGTGGGGGGCAGATTAGGGGTTAATAAATATAATATAGGGGTCGGCGGTGTTAGGGGCAACAGATTAGGGGTACATAGGGATAATGTAAGTAGCGGTGGTTTACGGAGCGGCAGATTAGGGGTTAATAATAATATGCAGGGGTCAGCGATAGCGGGGGCGGCAGAATAGGGGTTAATAAGTGTTAGGGGTGTTTAGACTCGGGGTACATGTTAGAGTGTTAGGTGCAGACGTAGGAAGTGTTTCCCCATAGCAAACAATGGGGCTGCGTTAGGAACTGAACGCAGCTTTTTTGCAGGTGTTAGGTTTTTTTTCAGCTCAAACAGCTCCATTGTTTTCTATGTGGGAATCGTGCACAAGCACGTTTTTGAAGCTGGCCGCTTCCGTAAGCAACTCTGGTATCGAGAGTTGCAGTGGCGTTAAATATGACTGTACGCTCCCTTTTTGGAGCCTAACGCAGCCATTCTGTGGACTCTCAATACCAGAGTTATTTTAAAGGTGCGGCCAGAAAAAAGCCAGCGTTAGCTACGCGGGTCGTTACCGACAAAACTCTAAATCTAGCTGTAAATTAATCCTATTTAAAAATAAATACCTTTAAAATAAACCCTAATATAGCTACAATATAAATAATAATTATATTGTAGCTATCTTAGGATTTATTTTTATTTTACAGGCAACTTTCAATTTATTTTAACTAGGTACAATAGCTATTAAATAGTTATTAACTATTTAATAGCTACCTAGTTAAAATAAAGAGAAATTTACCTGTAAAATAAAAACTAACCTAAGTTACAATTACACCTAACACTACACTATCATTAAATAAATTATTCCTATTTAAAACTTAATACTTACCTGTAAAATAAACCCTAAGATAGCTACAATGTAATTAATAATTACATTGTAGCTATTTTAGGATTTATATTTATTTTACAGGTAACTTTGTATTTATTTTAGCTAGTTAGAATAGTTATTAAATAGTTATTAACTATTTCATAACTACCTAGCTAAAAGAAATACAAAATGACCTGTAAAATAAATCCTAACCTAAGTTACAATTAAACCTAACACTACACTATCATTAAATTAATTAAATAAATTACCTACAAATAACTACAATTAAATACAATTAAATAAACTAACTAAAGTACAAAAATAAAAAAACTAAGTTACAAAAATTAAAAAAAATAAGTTACAAACATTTAAAAAATATTACGATTTTAAGCTACTTACACCTATTCTAAGCCCCCTAATAAAATAACAAAGCCCCCCAAAATAAAAAAAATGCACTACCCTATTCTACATTAAAAAGTTACCAGCTCTATTACCTTACCAGCCCTTAAAAGGGCCTTTTGCGGGGCATGCCCCAAAGAAAACAGCTCTTTTGCCTGTAAAATAAAAATGCAACCCCCCCAACATTAAAACCCACCACCCACACACCCCTACTCTAACCCAAACCCCCCTTAAATAAACCTAACACTACCCCCCTGAAGATCATCCTACCTTTAGCCGTCTTCAGCCAGCCGACCACCGATGGAACAGAAGATGAGATCCGAAGCAGCCGAAGTCATCATCCAAGGGGCACTGAAGAAGTCTTCCATCCGATTGAAGTCATCATCCAGGCGGCGTCTTCAATCTTCATCCATCCGGAGCGGAGCCATCTTCAGACGAGCCGACGCAGAGCTATCACGGAGCCATCCAAGTAGCTTAAAATTGTTGTAATATTTTTTAAATGTTTGTAACTTATTTTTTTTTATTTTTTGTAACTTATTTTTTTTTTATTTTTTTTGTACTTTAGTTAGTTTATTTAATTGTATTTAATTGCAGTTATTTGTAGGTAATTTATTTAATTAATTTAATGATAGTGTAGTGTTAGGTTTAATTGTAACTTAGGTTAGGATTTATTTTACAGGTAATTTTGTATTTCTTTTAGCTAGGTAGTTTTGAAATAGTTAATAACTATTTAATAACTATTCTAACTAGCTAAAATAAATACAAAGTTACCTGTAAAATAAATATAAATCCTAAAATAGCTACAATGTAATTATTAATTACATTGTAGCTATCTTAGGGTTTATTTTACAGGTAAGTATTTAGTTTTAAATAGGAATAATTTATTTAATGATAGTGTAGTGTTAGGTGTAATTGTAACTTAGGTTAGGATTTATTTTACAGGTAAATTTCTCTTTATTTTAACTAGGTGGCTATTAAATAGTTAATAACTATTTAATAGCTATTGTACACAGTTATAATAAATTTGCCTGTAAAATAAAAATAAATCCTAAAATAGCTACAATATAATTATTATTTATATTGTAGCTATATTAGGGTTTATTCTAAAGGTAAGTATTTAGTTTTAAATAGGATTAATTTAGTTAATAAGAGTTATAATATTTAGATGTATTTATTTAATATTTAAGTTAGGGGGGTGTTAGGGTTAAGGTTAGACTTAGGTTTAGGGGTTAATAATTTTATTATAGGATGCGGCGGTATGGGGGGCAGGATAGGGGTTAATAAATGTATTATAGGTGGAGACGGTGTAGGGGGGAGAGATTAGGGGTTAATAAGTTTAATATAGGTGTCGGCGGGGTCCGGGAGCGGCGGTTTAGGGGTTAAACTATTTATTTAGTTGCGGCGGGGTACGGGATCAGCAGGATAGGGGTTAATAAATTTATTATAAGTGGCGGTGGTATTGGGGGGCAGGAAAGAGGTTAATAGGTATTATGTAGGTGGCGGCGGGGTCCGGGAGAGGCGGTTTAGGGGTTAATACATTTATAAGAGTTGCGGTGGGGTCTAGGAGCGACGGTTTAGGGATTAATAACTTTATTTAGTTGCAGGGGGATTCGGGGGTGCCGGTATAGGGGGTAGAACAGTGTAGTTTAGTGTGGGTGCTTAGTGACAGCTTATCAATAAAGCTGTAGAAAAGCCGAAGAGCAGCGAGATCGGATGAGTGATAACTGTCACAGTCCGCTGCTCATCGCCCCGTACTTGGTGCGCGGCTTTTTGACAGATTTATTGATAACTTTGGTGAGATTTTTCAGGTCCGCGGCTGCGATGGTAGGCGAGCTTAGGCGGACGTATTGGGGCCGGCAAAGGCAGGTAAGTAGACATGTTGATAACTAGAGGCCCTTGTCTCTAGATACTCTCCCTCCCGTCCCCTTCACTCTGCTCAAGACCTCCTACTCTCTTGTTATCTCTTCACACTCCCATTTACAGGACTTCTCCAGACTTGCTCCAATTTTGTGGAACTCTCTGCCTAGCTCCACAAGACTCTCCCCTAGTTTTGAAAGCTTCAAGCGCCCCCTAAAGACTCTACTGTTCAGGGATGTGTACAACCTACATTAAACTTTCTTTATACCAGTTCCTCTCCTCCATTGCTATCCCCTTGAACCCCTTAGCATGTAAGCCTACGAGCCATGCTGTTTGTAGATTACCTTCTTAAGAGCTGACTACAACAGTGCGACTCTTGGCAGGGCCCTCTACCCGTTTCATCCCTATAAATGTTTCCTTGTATTCCGCCTATGTTTATAGTGCTGCACAATCTGTTGCTGCTCTACAAATAACCGATAATAATAATAATAATAATAATAATATTGGGGGGGGGGAGCAACAAAGGAGATACCCCACCCCCTGATGTTGTCTATGGTTCTGTCAGGTGATCGCTGTTGATATGGTGATTAGCTGATAGCCTCCTAAGCATAAATTTAATTTAAAGCACAGTAAAAAGCAGCTAGTAGACAGGTGATTGCAATTTCTATTCCAATCATTTAAATCTTAAAGGGCATAGGACCCCTAATTTGAATATGGGTAATTTCCTCTTTCATTTACAGGGCATTGTATATTGGTGTTGCATGCTGTCCTTAGAAGATAGGGGATCCTTTGGAGCCACTGCCCCATGTACAGTAAATGCACTGGGGTCCCAAATACCTCTGTGTTTTAGGGTGATCTTTAAAAATGCCCCCTCCCACTCTTCAAATACTACACAGGTGTGTACTTGGGGCAGATTATTACCATTAGCATCATGGTCATCTTAGAATTAGAGGGGTGACCTTCCACCAATACTAAAAATTACATAATCTTTAGTGAGGCAGGTAATCATTAATTCTTACAGTAATCAGCTGTAAACCAGAGGAACCTGTTTAAATGTGGAGTCACTTGTTCCTCTATCATACTGTTTTTCAAATATGTCCTCAGACCTCCCCAACAGGCCAGGTTTTCAGGATTATCTTGGGTGAGAGCAGGTAAAATAACCATGTTTACTAATAATTATTTCACTAGGTCTCTAGTTCAGATATCCTCAAAATGTGGCCATTTAGGGAGGCCTAAGGACAGGGTTTTAAACCAGTGCTCTAGCAGAAACACAGAAGCAGCTGTTTCCGCACGAGCCTTCAGGCTCGATAGAAACAGGGGTTATGAAGTAGCGGTCTAAAGACCGCTGCTCCTTAACTTGTTCACCACCTATGAGGCGGCGGACAGCAATCCACCCGATCGCATAAGATCGAGTTGCTTGACACCCCCTGCTAGCAGCCAACTGGCAGTGAATCTCCAGGGGGCGGCATAGCACAAGTATTTCTCGTGAAATGCTTGTGCAATGATAAATGCCGACAGCATATACTACAGAGGATCAAGTTCGTCCGCACAATGGTAAATCGGCCCCAGAGGCATTAGTGCTTCTTTAGAGCCCCCTCCCAAAAACAAAAGAAAAACAAACAAACAAATATAGCACTTAAAAGGACATAATAAACTTCTTGTGTTTGTGTAAATCTGGTAACCAGCTACAAATAAAGTAGTTTGTATAGATAATTTGCAGTGTTTTGAAACTCCTAGTTTACATATTCTGCTTTCTGGCCTGTCTAGGGAGTGTGGGACAAAGCACAACTTTTCTACAAAAACATAATTTATGCTTACCAGATAAATTCCTTTCCTTCCTGGCAGGGAGAGTCCATGACTTCATTCCTTACTGTTGGGAAATACAACACCTGGCCACCAGGAGGAGGCAAAGACACCCCAACCAAAGGCTTACATATTCCTCCCACTTCCCCTATCCCCAAGTCATTCTGCCAAGGGAACAAGGTAAAGTAGGAAGAAATAATATAAAAAGGGAGACGCCCAACATAAAAAAAAAATATGGGCGGGGTCGTGGACTCTCCCTGCCAGGAAGGAAAGGAATATATTTGGTAAGCATAAATTATGTTTTCCTTCCATAAGGCAGCGAGAGTCCACAACTTCATTCCTTACTGTTGGGAAAACTATACCCAAGCTCCAGAGGACACTGAATGAAAAATGGGAGGGAACAAAAAATAGAGGCAGACCCTATTCTGAGGGCACTACAGCCTGCAAAACTTTTCTCCCAAAAGCTACTTCAGCTGAAGCAAACACATCAAACTTGTAAAATTTAGAAAAAGTGTGTAAGGAGGACCAGGTAGCCGCCTTACAAACCTGATCCATTGAGGCTTCGTTCTTAAAAGCCCAGGAGGAAGCCACTGCTCTAGTGGAATAAACCGTTATCCTCTCAGGAGGCTGTCGCCCCACTGTTTCTGTTTTCACCAGAAAGATAGGGAAGTCGTAGTATCCTTCTGCCCTTTACGATTCCCCGTATAGATGACAAACAAAGAGGAAGATTGTCTGAATTCCTTAGTAGCCTGAAGATAGAACTTCAAGGCACTAACAACATCTAGATTGTGAAGCAAGTGTTCCTTCACTGTAGAAGGATTAGGACACAAGGAAGGAACAACAATTTCTTGATTAATGTTGGAATCTGATACCACCTTAGGGAGGAACCCTAATTTAGTACGTAAAACTGCCTTATCAGCATGGAAAACAAGATAAGGGGAGTCACATTGCAAATCAGAAATCTCAGAAACTCTGCTCGCAGAGGCAATAGCAAGCAAAAAGAAAACCATCTAAGATAACAATTAAATGTCAACAGTATGCATAGGCTCAAACGGAGCCTGCTGAAAAACACTAAGAACAAGATTTAGGCTCCAAGGCAGAGCCCCAGATCTAAACACAGGTCTGATCCTAGTAAGAGCAATAACAAAGGACTGCACACCAGGAAGCTCAACCTATCGCTTGTGCAGTAACACCAACAGGGCCAATATCTGTACCTTCAGGGAACTAGCAGATATATCCTTCTCAAGACCATCCTGGAGAAAAGATAAAATTCTGTCAACCTTAACAGTATGCCAGGAAAAAACACGCTCTTCAAACCAGTACAAGTAAGTCCTCCACACTTTATGGTAGATACGACGAGTAACTGGCTTACTAGCTTGAATAAGTAACCCTCTCAGAAAACCCACTTTTGGCTAAGACTAAGCATTCAATCTCCACGCGGTCAGCCTCAGAGAATCTAGATTTTTGATGAATGAAGGGACCCTGTATCAGCAGATCTCTGCGACAAGGTAACCTCCACTGAGGAGAAGAGGACATCCCCACCAGATCCGCAAACCATGCCCTTCGCTGCCACGATGGAGCAATCAGAATCACTGATGCTCGCCCCTGCTTGATGCGAGCCACTACACAAGGAAGAAGTGGTAATGGAGTAAAAATATATATGAGTCTGAACCTCCATGGTACTAATAGGGCATCTATCAATTCCTCCTGAGGATCCCTAGACCTCGACCCATACCTGGGTAGCTTGGTATTGAGGTGGGATGCCATGAGATCTATCTCTGGCATCCCCCACTCGCTGCATATCTCTGCAAACACCTCAGGGTTGAGAGATCATTCCCCTGGGTGAAAAGATTGCCTGCTGAGGAAGTCCGCTTCCCAGTTGTCCACACCCAGAATGTGGATCGCTGACAGCATACATCTGTGAGTCTCTGCCCACTCTAGTACCTGAGGTACTTGTCTCATTGCCAAGGAACTTCTTGTTCTCCCCTGATGGTTGATGTAGGCAACCGATTGGAATCTGATAAACTTGGACAAACCCAGAACGGGCCAAGCCTTCAAGACATTAAAGATTACCCAGAGTTCCAATATATTAATTGGAAGGGAGGACTCCTCCTGAGACCACAGCACATGTGCCTTCTTGGTATCCCAAACGGCTCCCCAGCCAGAGAGGCTTGCGTCCGTAGTCACAATCTCACCAGGAATGGTCTCAAGAAGCACGTGCCTTGGGACAAATGATCTGGACAGAGCCCCCAAGAGAGTGATTCTCTCAACAGGTTGTTCAGCACAATCTTTTGAGACAGATCTGAATAGTCGCCATTCCATTGTCTCAGCATGCAAAGTTGTAAGGGTCTAAGATGGAATCTGGCAAAAGAAATGATGTCCGTACAGGACACCATGAGTCAGATCACCTCTATACACTGAGCCACTGAGGGTCTCAAGGAGGCCTGGAGGGCAAGACATGCAGTAGTTAGCTTGCCACGTCTCTGATCTGTGAGGAATATTCTCATGGATATGAAATCTTTTATTGTCCCCAGGAATTTCACCCTTGTACTTGGAATAAGAGAAATCTTTTTCAAGTTTATCTTCCATCCATGTGATCGAAGAAGACTGAGAAGGGACTCTGAATGTTCTTCCGCTAGACGAAAAGATGGTTCCTGCACCAAGATATCATTCAGGTAAGGTGCTACTACATTACCTTGTGTTCTGACAACAGCTAGAAGAGCCCCCAGAACCTTAGAAAATATTCTTGGAGCAGTAGCTAGGCCAAACGGAAGTGCTATAAACTGTTCCAGAAAGGCAAACCTCAGAAACTGAAAATGTTCCCTGTGTATCAGAACGTGAAGGTATGCATCCTTCAGGTCTATGCTGGTCATAAACTGTCTTTTTTGAACCAGAGGAAGGATTGACCGTACTGTCTCCACCTTGAAAGACAGAACACCCAGAAACTTGTTTAGGCACTTTAAAGGAACACTGAACCCAATTTGTTTTATTTTGTGATTCAGATAGAGCATGCAATTTTAAACAACTTTCTAATTTACTCCTATTATCAATTTTTCTTCGTTCTCTTGCTTTCTTTATTTGAAAAAGAAGGCATCTAAGCAATTTTTTTTGGTTCAGAACCATGGAAAGCAATTGTTTATTGGTAGGTGAATTTACCCACCAATCAGCAGGAACAACACAGTGTGTTCACCAAAAATGGGCCGGCATCTAAACTTACATTCTTGCATTACAATTAAAGATGAAAAGAGAATGAAAAGAATTTGATAATAGGAGTAAATTAGAAAGTTGCTTAAAATTGCATGCTCTATCTGAATCACAATAGAAAAAAATTTGGGTTCAGTGTCCCTTTAAGTCCAGAATTGGACGAAAAGTTCCCTCCTTCTTTGGAACAACGGAAAGGTTGGAATAAAACCCCAAACCTCTTTCTTCTGTAGGTACCGGGACAATTACTCCTAGAGAGGAGAGATCCCATACGCAACCTAAGAAGGCAGCCCTCTCTTCTGGTCTTGTAGACAGACTGGAGAGTAGGAATCTGTCCCTGGGCGGATGAGACTTGAATCCTATCCTATCCTTGATATACAACCTCCAGGACGCAAGGACCCTGTACATCCTGGAACCAAGCATCTGAAAAAAAAAAAAACAGTCTGCCCCTACTCGATCCGATCTTGGATCAGGGGCTGCCCCTTCATGCGGATTTGTTCTCAGCGGGCTTCTTAGTCTTTTTGGACATATTCCAGGACTGAGCTGGCTTCCAAGTACTCTTGGGCTGCTCGGACTTGGATGAGGATTGCTGTTGTTGTGATTTGTCACATGAAAGGAACAAAAATTAGACAATTGTTGTCCCTTAGGCCTGTTTTTCTTATCCTGCGGTAGGAAGGCACCTTTCCCTCTGGTAACCATAGAAATAATGGAGTCCAGCCCTGGATCGAATAAAATCTTCCCTTTGAAAGGAAGAGAAATGTGTCTGGATTTAGAAGTCATATCCACAGACCAATACTTCATTTAAGTGAATAATCTGCATATTTGTGTCATAGATGAATATCCTCGAGGGGAGTGTCCACCTCAATGAGCTCTGACAGAGTGTCAGACCAGTAGGTAGCTGCTCCAGCAACCGCGGCTAAAGCTACCACCAGCTGAAATAAAAACCCAGTATGTTGAAACATCTTCCTCAGAAAAGTTTCCATTTTCTTATCCATAGGCTCTTTAAAAGAAGAACTATCCTCCAGAGAGATAGTAGTACACTTAGCCTGCGTAGAAATAGCACCATCCACCTTAGGGTTGGAACCCCACAAATCTAACAGAGTCAGGGAACAGGAATAATTTTTTTTAAAGTAGACGGGGGGGAAAAAGAAGTTCCTATTCTTTCCCATTCATTACTATTGAACGGCTAGATTACGAGTTTTGCGTTATGAGCGGCTCGGTACTAACTTGCAAGTTATTTCCACCGCTCACCTCCCTATAGCGCCGCTATTTCAGGTTTGCAAAAACCCGGCGTTAGCAGGCAATATAGCAGCGTTGAGCTCCTTTGAGCTCAATACCGCACTCAAATACCAGCGCTGCTTTGAGCTGTTTTTACTCCCCATAGACATCAATGGGGAGAGCCAGCTAAAAAAAAGCCTAACACCTGCAATTCTTTCCCCATAGGAGTGGATTCCTATGGGGAAAGAAAAGTTATGTTTACACCTAACACCCTAACATAAAACCCTGAGTCTAAACACCCCTAATCTGCTGCCCCCGACATCGCCGCAACCTACATTACACTTATTAACCCCTAATATATTAACCACCTAATTCTATCAGCCAATCGGAATTCAAGAGACGCCATCTTGGATGACGTCCCTTAAAGGAACCTTCATTCTTCAGTAGCCGTCGTCAGAAGAGGATGCTCTGCGCCAGATGTCTTGAAGATGGAGCCACTCCACGTTGGAAGGATGAAGATAGAAGATGCCGTCTGGATGAAGACTTCTGCCCACCTGGAGGACCACTTCTTGCCGCTTGGATGAAGACTTCTTCCGGCTTCGTTGAGGACTTCTTGCCGCTTGGATTAAGACTTCTCCCGGCTTCGTTGAGGATGGATATCCGGTCTTCAAAAACTGTAAGTGGATCTTCAGGGGTTAGTGTTAGGTTTTTTTTAAGGGTTTATTGGGTGGGTTCTATTTTTAGCCTAGGGTTTGGGCTGCAAAAGAGCTAAATGCCCTTTTAAGGGCAATGCCCATCCAAATGCCCTTTTCAGGGCAATGGGGAGCTAAGGTTTTTCCAGATAAGATTTTATTTGGGAGGTTGTTTGTATTTTTTTTTACAGGTAAAAGAGCTCATTTCTTTGGGGCAATTCCTCGCAAAAGGCCCTTTTAAGGGCCATTGGCAGTTTAGTTTAGGCTAGGGTTTTGGTTTTTTTTGGGGGGGGATTTTTTTATTTTGATAGGGCTATTAGATTAGGTGTAATTAGTTAAAATATTTGATCATTTATTTTTTATTTTGTGTAATTTAGTGGTTTTTTTGTAATTTAGTTAATTGTATTTATTTAATGTAATTTATTTAATTGTAGTGTAAGGTTAGGTGTTAGTGTAAGACAGGTTAGGTTTTATTTTACAGGTAAATTTGTATTTATTTTAGCTAGGTAGCTAGTAAATAGTTAATAACTATTTAGTAACTAGTCTACCTAGTTAAAATAAATACAAACTTAGCTGTGAAATAAAAATAAAACCTAAGATAGATGCAATGTAACAATTAGTTATATTGTAGCTAGCTTAGGGTTTATTTTATAGGTAAGTATTTAGTTTTAAATAGGAATTATTTAGTTAGTGATAGTAATTTTTATTTAGATTTATTTTAATTATATTAAAGTTAGTGGGTGTTAGGGTTAGACTTAGGGTTAGGGGTTTATAACTTTAGTATAGTGGCGGCAATTTTGGGGGCAGCAGATTAGGGGTTAATAATATTTAACTAGTGTCAACAATGCGGGAGTGCAGTGGATTAGGGGTTAATACATTTATTATAGTGGCGGCGATGTCCGGAGCAGCAGATTAGGGGTTAATAATTTTATTTTAGTGTTTGCAATGCGGGAGGGCCTCGGTTTAGGGGTTAATAGGTAGTTTATGGGTGTTAGTGTACTTTTTAGCACTTTAGTTATGAGTTTTATGTTACGGCTTTGTAACATAAAAGCCATAACTACTGACTTTCAGTTTACGGTATGGATCTTGTAGTTATGGGCTGTACAGCTCACTTTTTGGCCGGACAAGCAAACTCGTAATACCGGCGCTGTGGAAGTCCCATTGAAAAAGAACTTTTTGAAAACTGCGATAGTTATGTGGCGTGACGGCCAAAAAAGTGTGTGGTACAGCTATACCTGCAAGACTCGTAATACCAGCGGTAGTGAAAAAGCATCGCTATGAAGCTTTTTCACGCATAACGCAAAAAGGTTTGCCCTCTTAACTGGCACAGGAAAAGTCAGAGGGACATTCCTGTCATCTTAAACCTTCTCTAATTTAGGGATCTTAGGTTCCTCAAGTAGTCTAGCCTCTGGAACCTCTAGCGTAGACAGAACCTCCTTTAATAAAAAAACGCAGATGCTGAATTTTAAATTTAAAGGAGCGTTCCTCCGCTGAAGGAGGTTTAGAAACTAAAGTCTCCGATTCAGAAAGTTCACCATCTGAAGTTACAGAGGTTAACTCATCCTCGGATAGCTGGGACATAGTAGCTAGATCCGACAAATATTTAGATGACTCAAGGTCAGGAGAACTATGTTTAGCCTTTCTCTTACATTTGCTAGAGCGAGGTAAGGCACTCAGGGCTGCAGACACCGCTGATGGTAACTGCGCTGTAAAGTCTGCCGGAAAAAGGCCCCCTACAGATGGAGGATTAGTAGAGCTGTGGCAAACTGCATGTGGAGTGGGAAGTGTAGAAAGTGTAGTAATCTCTCGGGACACAGATTCCTGAGAGGTAGACAGCTCAGAGTGGCTAATAGCGCTATGAGTATTAGCAGGATTGTCTCCCTTCTTAGACTTTAGAACAGTGCTTAGGCAAATGGAACAAAATTGAGCAGGCGGGCAAACCACGGTCTCCTCACAATATAAGCAGGAATTATTAATCAGTACAGAAGGAGCAGAGCCTTCTAATGTAGTATCAGAGTCCTCCATAGCTAAGATATATTCACAGAAGCACAGAAAAAAAAGTAAATGCTTTTATTAAAAAAAACGGCATCTTTATAATCCCAATGGATGGGGCACTCACCACCTCCTAGATCCAGACAACTAACGGTGAAAACGCTCTCCTTAGGAGTTATGTCCGCAGCAGGATCAAAAAGACCGCACCCGGTCATGTGGTGCGTAGGACAGGACTTCCCCCTGCTGTGAAAAAGGCGCTAAGCTATTATGAGTTGTGCAACACTGAAAAACGAAAGTGAAACCTGTTTGTTCCAAGCCAAAAGAACACAGTCTATGAGCCCAAATCCTCTCACATTAAAGCAGTTATAAATAACCCCAAGCTGTTCAAATAATCTCCCTGAAGGAGATATTAACCCTTGATCCTATCGAGGCATAAAGGAGCCACACTGTGACCCTGTATATAAAAAGTGTATATATAAGTGTTTTTTAATTATTTATTTATATATCCAACAATGAGTACAATCAAATACATTTTCACCTTTATATACCACGCAGGGTCAGGTGTTAAAAACGGGAAACACAGAACAAACAAAAAATTACTTTTCCATAGATAAACTAACAGGCAAAAAAAAAGATACTCTTATATAGCCTATTTGTACAAAATGTTGGAATTTTACTAAACTAAGTGAAATACCATTTAACCTGAGCACATGCTTACCACTCATACATACCAAAAATCTAAAACAAAATCAAGGGAGCGAGAAAAGGAGAGAGAAAAAAAAAAAGAAAAAAAGGGGAACCCACTAAGGACATGACATATCCTCTCCATATTCTTTTTTTCCTGCCTTTTTCTCACCACTTTCCCACTTTCCTCTTATCCTACCATCTCTTACAACCTGCCAATCTTGTTCTCTCCATTTCTTGACTATATGTTTCCCTACACCCTAATTCACCTTATACTTCTCTGTAATTAGTTATCCATGAATGTGGAAAAAGGTCTAGAACCACTAGGTCCATAAAAGAGTTTGAGGATAAAAATGGGGTCAGGATAGCTTTTTGTATAGCTGAAGGGTAGGATTTGATAATTGGTAGCCAACCAGCTAAAAAAGCTTTTATTCTCTTTTCCGATGTGGCTTTTAAATGAAATGATTCATATATGATTTGAGTTTGAATCTCCTGCAGGATTTGAGATAATCCAGGAACTGCAGTAGATTTCCAATGTTTAAGAATTTGATGTCTGACAGCTAAAATAATAGTGTTTAAAATATTTACGTGAAAGCCCCTATTGCTAACGACATCCAACCAGATTATGTCATTAAGTGATAATGTAATAGTTGTCTTGTAATGTACATTAAACCAATATTCCATCTTGTGCCACAGTTGTATAATTTTTGGGCAATACCAAAACATATGTAAGGTATCAGCTTTAGCTTTATTGCAGCAGGGACAAGCCCCGTTGCAGATAGGATAAAATTTAGCTAATCTTATGGGGGATAAGTAGTAATTATTAATAAGTTTTAGATGGGATTCTCTCCAGCTCCTAGGAATTTCACATTTCTTTACACTTACCATGCTTCGTTTAATTTTACCAGGGTCTATTAAAGGAAAAGAGGGGTCCAGGATAAAGTCAACTTATCTAAGAAAATTAATGTTTGTTTGGAGAGCATAATATCATACATGAGAGAAATGGACGAATTACCTGTCGCAAATTTTTGAAAACATAAATTGAGATCCGACCATGCATTCAATCTGCTCATATCCCACTTTCACGTGTTAATAAAATGGCGCACCTGTAGATACGCAAAGAAATTGGATCTGGCTAGCTGGAAATGTTGAGACAGAATTCCAAAGGAGATTATTTGCCCATCTTGTGGAAGGATCTGACAAATATATTTGAGATCTTTTTCAACCCACTCTCTGAATACTAATTGCTTAACCCCTGGAGAAAATTGTGGATTTCCAATAATCGGTAGAAATGGTGAAAATGTAAAATCCACTTCCAATATTGTACAGCACTTCTGCCAAGCCGCAACAACATTTCTGAGAGAAATTAAAGAAGATAAATTATATGGTAAAAGTTGTAGAGGGCAATGTAATATTGCTTTTAAAGCAAAGGGAGAGACCATATAAGTCTCCATCTCTAAAGATGATACTGACTCCTTTTCTACAATCCAGTCCACCACCGTTTTGATTAAACAAACCCAGTTATATAATTTAAAATTAGGAAAAGCAAGGCCAGCTGCTTAAAAAAAGTCTATCTAAAGAGATACGCGATTTCCTGTTATTCCAGATGAATTTGGAACAGCAGGAATATAATTTAGGCAAATCCTTACTAAGAATAAAGAGAGGAAGATTCTGAAGGGGATAGAGTAAACGAGGGAAAATAATTGTCTTAATTAAATTAATACGAGCCGTAATAGATAATGGAAATGCCATCCATAATTCCATATCCGATTTAACCTTTTGAAACAATGGTGAGAAATTAAGCCGATACCAGTTTTTCTGATTTTTATGTAGTATTATACCTAAGTATGTAATTGCTTCCACCTCTTTAAATGGATGATCTTGCAAGCTATTTCTAGATTTATTAATCCACATGAGTTCACTTTTATTAAAATTGATTTTATAGCCCGCAAATGAGCTGAACTCATCTAAACATTGCAGTGCAGTGGGAATTGAATAAGATGAATTCTTAAAAAATAAGAGTAAATCGTCTGCATACAGCAGAATCCTAAGAGTGTAGGAGCCCATACTAATTCCCTCTAATACATTTCTTAGACGAATAGCTAAAGGTTCCAGGGCCAGATTAAATAGAAGGGGCGACAACGGGCACCCCTGTCTTGTTCCCCGTCCCAGGATAATGTTTTGAGAAAGAAGACCATTAACAATAAGAAACGAGATTGGATTTCTATAGATTTTCCAAATAAACTGCAAGAATTGATTCTTAAAGCCAAATTCCTCCAGTACTTTAAATAAATGGCCCCATGAAATAGCATCAAATGCCTTTTCGGCGTCTAAAGAAAGAATCGCACAATCATTTGCAAGATTCTTTTTTTCCTTTTCTTTTAAATAATGAAAATAATCCAGAAAAGTCACTATTTTGCGGATATTCTTTATGGACGTCCTAGATTTCATAAAACCAGTTTGATCTGTGTGAATAATATTACCCAACAATAAAGAGAGCCTATCTGCTATGATAGCCATCAAAATTTTATAATCTGTGTTCAGCACAGATATAGGCCTATAAGAGGCCGGTTCTTCCGGGTTTTTACCTTTCTTAAGAATTAAAGTAATGTTGGCGGCTGAAAAGTAAGAAGAGATGGGGCTATCCGAATAGAAATAGTTATTGAACAATTTTTCCAATATAGGAATGATTTCCGGGGCCAGTATTCTATAGAATTCTGCCGGAAGGCAATCTGGGTCAGGAGCCTTATTTAATCGCATCTTATCTATCATTTTTTTAATTTCCTCGGCCTCGATTGGAGCATTGAGAGATGTTAACTCATCTTCTTGAATTTGAGGAAGCTTTATTTTAGACCAGAATCTATCTTGGTTATAAACATTACTATCCTGACTAGAATATAATTTCTGATAATAATCAAACAGCACTCTACTAATCTCCCTTGAATCCGTATGGCATATATCATTTTCTTTAATAGCCAGAATATAATTCTTTTTCTTTCTATTTTTTATTAATTTTGCTAAATGTTTAGTTGAGTCGCCATAAAGACCTCTAAATTGAATATTAATTTTAGCTTCTTCATTTTAGGATTTCTGTTCTATAAAGACATCTCTCTCTTCTCGCCTCCTGGTACTTGTTCCAACTGCTTGTGGAACGGTCCTCAGAAAATCTTCTATAGGAGTTTCTGACTCTATTAGATAACTGAATTTCTTGAACCCTAGCCTTCTTTTTACTATTTATTAGATAACTCTTGATTTCACCTCTTAGGACAGCCTTGGCAGCTTCCCAAAATATCTCAATTCTATTAAGGTATGAAATGTTATGTGTACAATAGTCCTTCCATCTTTGCTTAAGCCAATTAGAAAATCTAGGGTTGTTCAAAAGATACCGTGGAAAAAACAGTGATTGCGTTCTTTCTGTGAAATTAGTTAGGGAGGGAAGAGTTAGATATATTATTGCATGATCGGATATCAATATATCATCAATTCCTGTGACAATTTGCACAATCGATAAAGATTCGGATATTAAAAAGAGATCGATCCTGGAAAAGGTTCTGTGAGCTCTAGATTCACATGTAAATGTCAAAGACTCTGGGTGTTTGATTCTCCAAATATCAACCATTTTAAGCTTAGAACAGAAAGTTCTAAAATATTTGGTGTTTTTTTTATATTCTTTAGCATCTATATTACAGAACCTGTCTAATTCTGGAAATAATGTCATGTTAAAATCACCCGCTAAGATGAGATTCTCCCCTATGAAGGGAAAGATTTTAATTTTTATTTTTTCCCAAAAACTTCTACTATTTTTGTTTGGACCATACACATTGCATAGCACATATAAATTCTGATTAATTTGAATTTGGAGTATAATATACCTAGCCTCTGGATCTTTGTCTATATGTAAGATTTTATAATCAAGATCTTTACGAAATAAAAACGCTACTCCACATTTCCTATCTATGCTTGAGGCGGCTACAACCTCACCCACCCATTTAATTTTAAGTTTTGCAGGTTCTATGTCAGTAAGATGGGTTTCTTGAATATAAACGATATCTGGTCTTTTTTTTTTGCAAGGGTTTTGACTATAAGTTTTCTCTTCATAGGGGAGGTTATTTCTCCTACATTCCATGACAAAATATTTACTCCAGTCATTTAATAGAGAGATATATCTTAAAATTAAAAATTTGCTTAGTCATTTCTCCCTTTCTTAGGATCCATCTAACCTTCATCTAAGTAATTTAGCAATATTCCTAATAGACTCCTGCGAGAGGAGAAGAGAAAGAGAGGGAAGAGAAAAAAAAACAAAAACCCACGCACATACTTCACTCACCAACATACACACTACACACGTCCTGGCAGTCGTTAACATAGTCATCATAGAACATGGATCAGTTTTATCAATTTTCAAATTGGAATTTTTGAACTAACACATTTTTTGATATCTACAACTTCCTGAAAGGTAAATATTGAGTCCCTATCCTCTACTATAACCTTAGCCGGATAAACCATACGAGCCTTAAATCCATTATTTATTAGCTGAGAGCAATATGGGGCCATTAGCTTCCCCTTCACAGACGTCTCGTTAGAGAAGTCCTGAAAGAGTAAGATCTTATTATTACCCAACAGAAGAGGGCCGTTCTTTCTAAAGAGTTTCAGTAATTCCATTTTATCTTGAAATTTTAATACTTTAAATATACACATTCTGCTCTTAGCTACACTATCAGATTAAGCTCTCTTAGGCCCTATCCTATGTGCTCTTTCTATTATCAAAGGTAGACACTCTGCTGGCATTCCTAACGCTTGAGGTAGCCCAAAGGAGGTGAACTTCATTAAATCCTCATATTCTACAGTTTCCGATAGGCCCACAATGCGTATGTTATTACGCCTGGAGTGATCTTCCATGTCCTCCAGGCGCAATTGCATATTTTGAATTGTGATATCTTGTTTCCGAATAGTTACTTCCTGAGCATTTACACATTCTTCAAGATCCGAAATTCTGTCTTCTGCGTCACCGATTCTGGCAGAAAACTGCCTGACTTCGGTGGAGAGAGTCGATAATTCAGAGGCCATGCCAGAGATTTCTTTTTTTGATCATTTCAAATTGTGGTGAAAACATGGCTCACAGCTGTGTTATCAACATCTGAATGTCAAAAGAAGGGAGAGGTGACTCACTTAATGTGGAATCGAGACTAATATCACTTGATTTAGATTTTCTATCCTTTACTTTGGCAGGCATTACAGGTGAATTTTTTTTCGTCTGTGTGACAAATTTTTCCATTAATTAAGTGCAAAATTGAAAACTTAGTAAGAAAACGTGAACCAAATTACTAAGAGCCACGCCGTAGCGAGAACTAATTAGACATGAATTGTGTATAAAAAAAAAAAAAAGTGTAAGTCTGAAGGACTCTTTTTTTTTTTTTTTTTTTTTCATTTTTTCCTTTGAATATGTGTATATATGTGTATATATATAAATATATAGAGTGTACCCCTTACCTTGGGGAAAAAAACAAAAAGTGAAATAGGCCTGTCAAAGCAGTTATGAAAGCAAGGTTTTCCCAATGAAGAAACACTCCCCCTTTTATATTTTTGTGTGTTGATCTGTAAAAGAGATTAATGTAAGGAAGATATAGTAAACCAAAAATGCACTAGTATATCTTTACACACAATAAATCTCTATCTCAATATGCACATTATCTAGTTTGGCTACTAGAAAAGACAGACTAAATACAGTATTTTATAAGCAAGGATCTCTACAGGAAAAACCAATGTATAAGTCCTAGAGAGCAATAAACAGTAATATAAACTTGGAAGTCAGCTTTGTTTTTAACCCTTATGTGCAAGTACTATGTACTAGTGAAACAGAGAGAAAATTTGCGGGCTAAAGAGTTATCTGAGTCATATCGGGTCAGCCTAGAAAAGTATAAAATCACTATCAGGCTCAGAGTAGAAAAACAGAAATATAACCAATATTGACATTTGTATAAAAAATTCTTGCATACTATAATGTGAATAAACCAGATGCTTAACAAGCATAAATTATAAAAAGTAGAAGAATAACAAATAACAGTGGTATGCAAACACATAAACTTTGTTAAGCAGAGCCTCAAAATATACCAGGGGGATATTCTTAAGTCCTTTAAGGATACTAGTTCTTATATCCCTTAATTAGCACCCTGCTGGCATCAAAAGCAAATTACCGGGTTTCCCCCTTTTTTCTTTTCCTTTTTCTTTTTGCCTTTATCCTTCGCTTTTTCTTTTTCTCAAAAGTTCTCTTTAGAATTAAACACAGAAAAAAGTCATCTCAATATGGATGAATTACCGGTAGTCTTGCTGGAGTCAGAAAAATGTCCAGGGAGGAAGAGCACACTTAAAAAAAAACCTGAATCAATATAAGGGCACTACGGTTTATCTGGAATCAAACATGATAGTGACCCCTTCCCAATGTGGTAATCAGTTAACCCTGTGACATGAAAATATCTCCACTTCAGCCCTGCCAACCCGGCATAGATGTAGGTAGTAGTAAGGAGGGGAAAACATAGAAAACAAATAGAGAGAGTGATACTTGCAGCTGCAACAGTTTCTGCTAGCCTTACAGCGTCTTGGTACTGGCACCCGGATTTTGATGTCGAGCTGTTTCTAGCTCATACCGGACCATAGGAGCCCGACCCTCTGCCTTGTTGAATTCGCCTGCGCCCAGGTGAAGTCAGTCACCCCAGCACGGATCCCTCCGCGATGCGACGCTCCCACCTCACCGGCACTGGCTTCTACACCGGCTTCCTGTCACATGCTACAGGAAGCTGTCCTCAGCGTATCGGGTCCTCTCCTCTGTACAGGCACAACTTGCAGCTCGATAGTTTCGGAACTCCGGCAATCAGGTAAGGAGTGCTAGGATTAGCTTTACCCCGGGTATTCTGCCTCCGAGTCTATGCCTCTGCCAGGTACTCTCTGCATTCAAACATTCATCCGAGTAGCAAATGGAGACTTCCAGCTCTCAGCCAGATTGTTTTAGCTGTGTGCACCATCACACCGAAAACCCCAACATAGTGGCGGGGATAAGTGGTAGAATAGCTTGGGTAGAAATTTCAGCGGTGGTTAGTCACCGCACAAACATGGAGCATGCTGTTTCCAAGCTCCACCCCAAACGGAAGTCCGTAAAATGGTCTTATGTCCAGGATTCATGCTGTGGAACAGACACTGCCTCTCAAGTGTGACAGTCTTGCAGCAACGCTCTGACATGGACTTGAGTGTGTAACAGCAAGCAGTGAAACTCACAAACACTGGTTGCTCAGGAGCTGTTAGCTGACAGTCTGGATGGGTTCGCAGAAAGCTTTCCCTGCATCTCCAGGCTCTAACTTTCATCAATACTCTCACTGAGAGGTTGACATAATTACGTAAAACTCCAGTCCTTTCTTGAAGGGAACAAGTCCAAATTTTCTGACACTTCTCTGCCACCTCCTATAGTGACGAAAGGCAACATGAATGACTGGGGGATAGGGGAAGTGGGAGGGATATTAAAGTCTTTGACTGAGGTGTCTTTGCCTCTTCCCGGTGGCCAGGTGTTGTATTTTCCAACAGTAAGGAATGAAGTTGTGGACTTTCCCTGCCTTACAAGTGTTTAAATGCTGCTACAGGTTATTGAAATTTTTATAGAGATCATCTGCATCATACAGGGACACGAGACGCCTCATATGGCAGACATTCTTTGAAATGATTAGTTCCTTTCCCAATAAGTGGTCTGATATGGGCTTTTAAATTCCTTTCCAAGATGCAATACAAAAAGTATTTGCATAAATGCTTATAATAAAAGCTATCGGCTATAAGAGATTGGGGTTTTTATCAAAATCTGGCACATATGATACGCTGTATCGTATCATGTCCGCCAGACATTGCTGAATTTCGTCAGCATACGCTGTCGGCATTTAACTTTGCACAAGAAATTGTAGCGAACTGCTTGTGCAATGCCGTCCCCTGCAGATTTGCGGCCGCTAGCAGGGGGTGTCAATCAACCCGATCGTACGCGATCGGGCGGATTGATGTCCGCAGCCTCAGAGGAGGCAGACCAGTTCAGGAGCAGCAGCTTTAAAGGGGCAGTAAACCTAGAAAATAATGTTATATAATTCTGCACATAGTGCAGAATTATATAACATTATATTAGTGCTTGCTTTATGTAGCATAATATTGCCGCTGGAATTTTTATTAAAAAAGAGGGTTTTTCAGACCCGTCTTCTGTGTTCTACTGAGCGGTCTGGTTTTCCCTCTGAGCGCATCTGGGCAGCTGTCTAGTCACAGCCCGGCCCGACCGCGCCATTACACTCAATGAAGCTCACTCCCGCTGTCAGACAGAGCAGGAGCAAGCTACATTGAGTGTAATGGCGCGACTAGACAGTTGCTCAGATGCGCTCAGAGTGAAAACCAGACCCGCTCAGTAGAACACAGAGGGCGGGTCTGAAAAACCTTTTTTAATAAAAATTCCAGCGGCAATATTATGTTACATACAGCTAACACTAATATAATGTTATATAATTCCCCTTTAAGACTGCTGCTTCATAACTGCTGCTTCCGCCTGAAGGCTCGTGCGGAAACAGGGGCACCAGGGGCCATTTTTACAGTGCAATGGGCATACAGAGAATAGGTGCACATTCCCAGTAAAGACATTTAAACGCGGGTATCTTACTAGAAACATTTTTGTAAAAAGTAAGTGGATTGAGTAAAATAATTTCTTTGAATTACTATGACGTTTGTCAGTTTTGTAGGCAGCCCAGAACAGGAGAAAGAATAAAGAGGAAACTTGTGTTTGTACCTTGTTGTTGTGGTGAAATGAGGGGAAACGTCCAGCTCAGAGGTGGCAGAGAGGTTAAGAAACAGAAGTTTTAAAATCTCCCCTTCTTAAAGGGACAGTATACACCAGTTTTGATTTAACTGCATTTTATAGACACTACTATAAAGAATAATATGCACAGATACTGATATAAAAATCCAGTATAAAAACGTACTTAGAAGCTCCCAGTTTAGCTCTGTTGAAAAGGTTAGCTGGAACACTCACTGAAAGTGGTTGTATAGCAAAAATAGCAGACACTCTCCCCCTCCCCCTTCCTCTGCATATGAAAAGACCCTTTACACAAACAGGAGCTAGCTGGAGTAGGCATACATCAGTATTCTCCTAAAACCTTGGGGCTTGGTTTGGAGTCTGAAAATCAGCGCAATGTTATTTAAAAATAAGCAAAGCTATACATTTTTTAAAAGAAAAACCTTTATGGGCTATACAAATGGATCATCTACAAAACATATTATAAACTATACATCTAGTGTATAATGTTTCTTTAACTATCAACTGCTGGTTTGCTCATGCAAGTCTGCACCTCAAATGCTCCAAAGTGGTCTCCAAAGCTTGAGAAATGGAGTCCCGAGTTGTAATTGTTGTTATTAAGTTGGTTCACATAAACGGTTCCATGTATTAAGCTGCAAAGGCAGCTTCAGAGTCCCAGCATTTCCAGCTCATGCAGCACAAGCCTGAAACACTAATTAAGTAGCGGTTGTCTTAAGAATGCTGCTACTTAAACTCTCTGCCACATAAAGTGTGGAAGGTTTCAACCACACAGATCTGATGGCAATGATTGATAGCCACGTGCGAGCAGGGGTTTCATTGCACAAGCAGAGGTTTGTGCAGTGTTAAATACAGACAACGGATCAACAGTCAACAGACTCTATTCCATTGTGACACCTTATGGATATGTACAAATCGGTGACATCTAGGGTCGCCAAAATGTAATTGTGGATCTCATTCTACTGGTTTTAACATTGCAGTGAGATATATGTTCCTAAGGTGTGCATTATATGCTTGTTGGTAAGAATATGTTCCTGTATTTTAATAAATGGATTGTGAGGCAATTTATTCCTGAGGTTATCGGTCTTCCTTATTCTTGTGTATCTTAGAAAGATCAAAAAAGTAGCTGTGCAGGGGAACTCAATGTATATACACTCATCATCATTTAGAAGGTTTTTGTTCTTCAATTTTACAGATGGTGTTTGATATTCATTTAAGAATTTGGCAGCTGGATTAGAATCTGCATTCAGTTTAGGAACATCAGTGCATTACTGTTCCTGCTTTAAAGCTTTATAACTACAAACCCAAAATGGCCTACAGTAGGGCTTAAATATGAGCAGCATCTAAAACTCTAAAACAGCTCAGAACATGGAAGGGAATTGGCATAGCAATTAAGGTTAAATATTAAGCCTGTGCTTCTCACTTTAATTTCTTGGTCCCTATGCAGCAGAAGGTAGATACAGTGTATGTCAGTTATTTTCTCTTTTGTCCTGTTACTTATTTCCCACATCTCACATGCATCCTGTATGGCAGCAAATATTAAATATCATAAAATGATTATTTATACATACAAATCAATAAATTAAAGTTTTTGTATCTATCTGTAGATTTCTACAGTGAAGAAACAAAGGCCTTCCACAGTGCAAATGAAGGAGAAGAGATACCAGATCTATTTCTATGGAGAAGATATACCAGATCGATTTCTATGGAGAAGAGATACCAGATCTTTTTATATGGAGAAGAGATACCAGATCTATTTCTATGGAGAAGAGATACCAGATCTATTTCTACGGAGAAGAGATACCAGATCTTTTTATATGGAGAAGAGATATCAGATCTATTTATATGGAGAAGAGATATCAGATCTATTTATATGGAGAAGAGATACCAGATCTATTTATATGGAGAAGAGATACCAGATCTATTTATATGGAGAAGAGATACCGGATCTTTTTATATGGAGAAGAGATACCAGATCTATTTCTATGGAGAAGAGATACCAGATCTATTTATATGGAGAAGAGATACCAGATCTATTTATATGGAGAAGAGATACCAGATCTATTTCTATGGAGAAGAGATACCGGATCTTTTTATATGGAGAAGAGATACCAGATCTATTTCTATGGAGAAGAGATACCAGATATGTTTATTTTTTTATTTATGTTTTCTTTTTATTTTCAATTCAAAACAAAAGATGAACACACGTTAGATAAACAGTTTACAATCAAATCTCAACATGGACATCATTAATAAATTAATACCAAGTTGAGTCTATTATGTGACATGAGGCAAGGTACATGTTGTGGAGTTATACCATAGCCCAATGTCCATTAGTTACTTCATCCAGTGCTAAGGTAATAGGGTTCCGTAGGTTTGAAGGTGCTAGAAACAGGCATGTGCAAAGGAGCCCCTGTTATTTCAAAGATAGGGCTAATGGTTTCCTTGCTCATTTAGGGTGTTGGTATGAGTTCCTCATGTTAAAGTGTTCCACAGGTATATGTCAATGAGAGTAAACCTATCTCAAAAATAGCATTTAACATACATTAGAGAGGGAAAGAAAAGAGTATGGAAAGAAAAGGAAAGAAGGAAAATAGAAAGATATTAAAGTACTGAAGTTTTAACTTTCTGCACCCATCCCGGCCTCATGTAACCCCCCCCCCCTCCAGAGTTCATGTACATGAAAACATACACCAAACTTAATATGATATTTTTGCATTATAATAATAGTAGGAAACAGACCTCTTTGTGTTAGACAGAGATATATATGCTTTGGTGGAGGGGGCATGGAAGCCCTTTGTAGAATTTAACAAGAGAACAATTTGTTGGGTTGAGTCTATGTGACTGCGAATGTGAAGGATTCCCATAAAAAGTGCATATCTTGATATAAGGAGAGTTGACCTAACTTAAGGTAATATAATCTCTCTAAGAGAAGGTTCTTGTGGACTAGTGCTATCCATTCTCGAATGGTAGGTATCAGTGCGGATTTCCATTTTCTAGGGATTAACTGATTTGCTGCATTTAGCATTAATTGATAGAGGTGTTTTCTTATTTTGCAGGTGATAGCAGGGGGTTGGCATAATAAAACTAAATCCGGGCTGGGAACTATGTTCGTGCTTAGTATTTTGTTGATGATTTTAAAAATTTGTGACCAAAAAGGTCTTATATGATCACAATCCCACCAAATGTGTGTGATGTGTCCCTCTTGAATGCAACCCCTCCAACAGAGTATTGAGGAATTCTTGTATATAGATTTTAACCTTGCTGGTGTTAAGTACCTCCTCATCATTATTTTGATATTGGTCTCTTTAGCTTGAGTTAAGTGTGCTGAATGTGTTAGGGTGTCAAATC
Source organism: Bombina bombina (assembly GCF_027579735.1). Lineage (NCBI taxonomy): Eukaryota > Metazoa > Chordata > Amphibia > Anura > Bombinatoridae > Bombina > Bombina bombina. The sequence goes on from NC_069500.1 coordinate 1,402,142,814, forward strand.
TACGTGCCCAGAGTTTGGGAGAAGTGCTCGTCTTGAGTTCTAAGTCCCACCGTTTTGTGTAAGAGGGAAGGAGCCTGAAAGTCTTATGAAGAATTAATTTATGTAGTTTGGAGATTGTTCCTGGCGTATCTTCTCTTGATTGACATAATTGTTCAAAGGGGGTAAGTGACCGTGTTAGGTCTTTCATGAATTTGTGTGTGGCTACATAGTGTCTGACTTGATGGAGCCGAATGCCAAGAAGATAAAAATGGATGGTTCAAGGTGTCTAATTGACTTTTGGTTTTGAGGTTGTGGGTATTATCTGTCAGGAGATGCATAGGGAGGGATTTAATAGGGTTTGGGAGTTGTGGGAAGGTTTGGTTTAAACCCGGTAGGAATTCTGGGTTGTTTAGAATTGTGGTGAGGGGAGAGTACCTAGAAGATATATTGTTTGGTGCTTTGCTGATCCGTCTCCAATCTGACCACATTTCATTTGTTAAAGAAGAGGATGAAATAATGTACTTTTTGAAATACTCAGGGTTCCAGCATATCTCGTCTAGCTTATGCGACAATGATAGCATATTTTCTATTTGTACCCATTTTTTGGGGTTTGGGCCTCCTAGTTTGCACCAATCAGTAATTCTCTGCAAGGAGATAGCAAGTTTATAAGAATGAAGGTGGGGGACACCCAGACCTCCTTCTTTGGGGAGTTTATATAGTGTGTTTTTATCAATCCTAGGAGGCCTGCGTCTCCAGATATAATCATTTATGATTTTTTGCAGGATGTCTAGATCTTTCTGAATGCCTGGGATAGGGGTTGTTTGAAGAATATATAAAACTTTTGGTAGTAGTGTCAAGAACTCACCTCCGCCTCTGAGAGCCGAATCTAGTCGCTCATCGCCTCCTTCTTACTTCATCTAAATCCCGGTCTTAGTTGCTCAGCAGTTATGGGCAATCCGGTTGCTCCGGTGTCACACTACATGCCTCGATGGTTCAGGCTTTTAGGGGAGGGCCGCTATTGCGCGCTGTATATCAGGAGCTGTCCCGGCTGCTTAGAGTGAAAGGGAAATGGTCCCAGAGTGACCAGCCTCAGGTCAATTGATGCAGCCACTGGTTATGACTGTTATTAAGAGTGGGGCATAAGCCAGAAACGTCCTCAGACAGATAGGGCTCACAAGCTCTAAGAAAAGGCAGCCATCTCCTAGGCTGGCTAGCTCCGCCCCCACCAGATCTATTTCTATGGAGAAGAGATACCAGATCTATTTCTATGGAGAAGAGATACCAGATCTATTTATATGGAGAAGAGATACCAGATCTATTTCTATGGAGAAGAGAAACCAGATCTATGTATATGGAGAAGAGATACCAGATCTTTTTATATGGAGAAGAGATACCAGATCTATTTCTATGGAGAAGAGATACCAGATCTTTTAATATGGAGAAGAGATACCAGATCTTTTTATATGGAGAAGAGATACCAGATCTATTTCTATGGAGAAGAGATACCAGATCTATTTCTATGGAGAAGAGATACCAGATCTATTTCTATGGAGAAGAGAAATCAGATCTATGTCTATGGAGAAGAGATACCAGATCTTTTTATATGGAGAAGAGATACCAGATCTATTTCTATGGAGAAGAGATACCAGATCTTTTTATATGGAGAAGAGATACCAGATCTTTTTATATGGAGAAGAGATACCAGATCTATTACTATGGAGAAGAGATACCAGATCATTTGATATGGAGAAGAGATACCATTTCTATTTCTATGGAGAAGAGATACCAGATCTATTTCTATGGAGAAGAGATACCAGATCTATTTCTATGGAGAAGAGATACCAGATCTATTTCTATGGAGAAGAGATACCAGATCTTTTTATATGGAAAAGAGATACCAGATATTTTTATATGGAGAAGAGATACTAGATCTATTTCTATGGAGAAGAGATACCAGATCTTTTTATATGGAGAAGAGATACCAGATCTTTTTATATGGAGAAGAGATACCAGATCTTTTTATATGGAGAAGAGATACCAGATCTTTTTATATGGAGAAGAGATACCAGATCTATTTCTATGGAGAAGAGATACCAGATCTATTTCTATGGAGAAGAGATACCAGATCTATTTCTATGGAGAAGAGATACCAGATCTATTTCTATGGAGAAGAGATACCAGATCTTTTTATATGGAGAAGAGATACAATATCTTTTTATATGGAGAAGAGATACCAGATCTTTTTATATGGAGAAGAGATACCAGATCTATTTCTATGGAGAAGAGATACCAGATCTTTTTATATGGAGAAGAGATAAAAGATCTTTTTATATGGAGAAGAGATACAATAACTTTTATATAGAGAAGAGATACGAGATGTTTTCCTATGGAGAAGATATACCAGATTTATTTATATGAAGAAGAGATACCAGATCTATTTATATGCAGAAAATATACCAGATCTATTTCTAGTAGTCAGTGATCAACAGCTCTTTTAAGAGCTTAATTACTTATTTGAATACTTATCACAATAGATTTGAATCTATGTAGTAAAGGTTAAGTTTTAATGAAATGTATAGTGCCTCTTCTTTCCCCTATCTCTCTTTTTGATGATGTATCTGATTAAGAGTAAAGGTAGCACCAGATGGATACTTAGATGACCAACTGTAGTTTCATGTAATAATTCATCCTCCCAATATAGGGTCAGATTACAAGTGGTGTGCTATTTCAATCATAAACTGCACTAGAAGTAAGCTTTTTGCACGCATTGGGTTGCATTCACATTACAAGTTCAAAGTAAAAAGTTTGCATGCGAGTGAAACAAAACACGCGCTAACCAAATATCACAATTGTGTTAACGTATTCTCCCCATAAAAATCAATGGAGAGTGTAGAAAAACTAACACCTATCGCTCGCGCTAACCCGACACTAGTTATTCATACTTCACATTCCAATGTTCTTCACACACAGAAACATTATATTTTTATTTTAAATACATATTTCTATATATATAGCTGTATATTCCTATCCCTGTATATCTATTCTTGTAGATCTATAGGTATAGATATCTATTTTACATTAACATCACATATATGAGAAGGGCCACAAAGCTAATAAGGGGAATGGCGAATTTAAGCTATGAGGAGAGGCTAGCCAAACTGGGTCTGTTTTCTCTAGAAAAAAGGCACTTGAGAGGTGACATCATTACTTTATATAAATATATTCAAGACTCATATACAGAGATGGCAGAAGCTCTGTTTATTCCAAGAAAATTGATTGTGACAAGAGGTCAAAATTAAAAGTTGGAGGAAAGGAGATTTAGTCTCCTGCAACGAAAACGTTTTTTCACTGTAAGAGCAATAAAATGTAGAACTCATTACCAAAGGAGGTAGTGAATGCCAATACCCTAGATCAGTGTTTTTCAACCAGTGTGCCGTGGCACACTAGTGTGCCGTGAGAGATCCTCAGGTGTGCTGCGGCAGACTGACAACAGTGCGGGGGTGTCCCTCTTTTAAATTTTGAAATATTTGGAGGTATGTGACAGGCTCATCAGGCATCATTTACAACCATGACATTGACATTCATTCACCGACAATCATGTGTGATTTTGTAAAATTTTGGGATGGTGGTGTGCCACAGGATTTTTTAATGTAAAAAAGTGTGCCACGGCAAAAAAATGTTGCAAATCACTGCCCTAGATACATTTAAAAATTGTTTGGATACATTTCTGGCTAGAAACAAAATTCATGGATATGATTGCTTGTATTAAATGGGTTACCTTTTAATGGGATTAATTAAAGCCCAACTGGAGCTTTTTTTTTTTTAAGTATATTAGTTTTGTATAGGTTGAACTTGATGGACTTCAGTCTTTTTTCAACCTCTACTATGTTACTATATATATATATATATATATATATATAATTTACATTATTTTCTACGCCAAGAACATAGGAATGTAAACTATATGCATTGCATGTTGCACTTAAAGGGAAAGTTCACCAAAATATTTTCTCCCATTTAAATTGTTCCCAATGATCCATTTTACCTGCTGGAGTGTATTAAATTGTTTACAAGTAGCTCTTTTACCCCTATTTTGGTCTTTAAAATAGCTGATTTAGCTTGTGGTTTACCAACTTATACTGAAAGTTTTGATACTGGAGTCTCAGCTATTGAATAGCCTAAGTAAACACAGCCAGCAGAAAAAAATTAAACTCACACTGGGGTGCAGGTTAGTTAAGTAATAAAATGATAATTTTCCATTGTTCTCTCTATGGGGCCTATGTATCAAAGGTCTTGCAGACCTGATCCGACAGACCTCGCTAAATGCGGAGAGCAATACGCTCTCCGTATTCAGCATTGCACCAGCAGCTCACAAGAGCTTCTGGTGCAACGCCACCCCCTGCAGACTCGCGGCCAATGGGCCGCCAGCAGGGAGGTGTCAACCAACCCGATCATACTTGATCGGGTTGTATTGTGGTGATTCCTGAAGTTCAAACCATTGTAATAGGCTGTGGTTTAAAAGCACAAAACCAGCTACAGTACTTCATATACACAAATAAACCTGAAAATGCAATTTCTAGTGTACTGTAAAAACAATTTTATAGTGTACTGTCCCTTTAAGGTCTAACGCAGTGTTGGGTTAGCACACATGGAGAATTGATAACCTCAATGCGCGTTATTGAAATATTAAATATAAAATATTTAAAATATTAATAAAAATTGTTATACTCTATATACACTGTAAAATATTCTAAATAATCTATAGAATATAAATATATATATATATATATATACATACATACATATACTGTGTGTATATATATATATATATATATATATATATACACATACACATAAACAAATGAGTCCCCCTCTGCAGCTCCAGACATAACACGGCAACAGTTCAAAATAGACACACTCACCCAGGAAAAACGTTAAATGTATGTGCAATGCTCCACAGTGCGGTAACGGATCGATCTCCTAGCAACCCGGAGTGTTCATCCACTCCAGTCTGGGTCCCCACTCCGCCAGCCTCCTAAGCACCGAGTAAGTCCAAACTCCAAGCAGGGTGAGCGTGCTGTCGATGCTCGATAGCAGCACAGGCTGCCGACACAATGAGCTGTTCTTCCGACTGATGTCTAGCCATGACGTTGACCAATGGTAGCCACTGTGGGTCTGGGAAACGCCGAGGCTCAGCTGGGAGGTAAATAGGAAATCGAACAATGAAAGAACCCAGCAAGCCTCAAGACGTAGAAAGTCAAAAAAGTTATTTATTGGAGAAAATTAAAAAACAGCATAAAAGCTTATAGCCCTAGCAATCTAGGATAGAAAAACAGGTCCTACGCATTTCGGCAGACCTCTGCCTTATTCATGGACTATATACATATATATTATTTTTCTACAGTATCTATATTTTTTAAATAATTTTTATTAATATTTTATATTAAATATTTAATGAGTTTAGTAATTCTTCATGTGTGCTAAACTGACACAGCGTTAGACCTAAATCGCAAAACTTGAAGTACAATATGCATATTTTACATTCCTATGTCCTTTACATAAAAAATTATGTATTTTTATTATTAATTATATATTTCTATATATATCTGATAATGTCAATGTAATATATATATATATATATATATATATATATATATATATATATATATATACTTATGTATCTAAAGGAATAGATTATACAGGTATAGGTACATACAGATGTATATATAGAAATATGTATTTACAATACAAATTACATTGTTCTGTAATTGAAGAACATTGAAATGTCAAATATGTACAGTAACTAAACACACACACACACACACACATATATATATATATATATATATATATATATATATATATATATATATATATATATATATATATATAAAGCAGGCAAAGGGAAGGCACTCACCGTAATATTACGGTGAGTGCCTTCCCTTTGCCTGCTTTACATGTATTTCACTTGAAATGCACCTCGGATGATGAACTGCAGATAGTGTGAGTGCTGGTACCCCTTTGCAATTTTCTATATATATATATATATACACACACACAGGTGGCCCTCGTTTTGCACCGGTTCAATTTGCGCCATTACAGAATAAAGCCCTTTTTTTCAGTCATGTGACTGCTATTAAAAAGCAGAAGCAATGCATTGATTAAAATAAGGACAGGCCAGTAGGTGGAGCTGTCCACTTGTGTGGCAGCAAAATATATGCAAGCCAAGCAAGCTGAAATTAATCAGTGTAATTAGACCTGAGCTATCGAGCAGCTTTCAAAGGAACAAGATCTAGCAGCAACTTCCCTTTTATCTTCCTGCCCAGCTGCTTGAAGGTCAGGGTGCCTAAAATTCAGTCCAGGCTGGAATGCATAGAATAGTTGCAGACCCGATATTATCTAAAATGCTAACAATACAGAGAACTGTTTGCAGAAAAATGCAAGTAAAAAATGTGTTTGTTCATTAAACTTAGTTTGATGATACATTCTGTGTTGTGTGATATTTTATTAGGTTTATAATGCCGTTTAGCAAATGTTTTTGTTCATTAAACTTAGTTTGATTATATATTCTGTGTTGTGTGATTATTTTATTAGGTTTATAATGCGGTTTAGAGTCTTCATTTCAAAGCTTTAAAAATAATGTATTAGGTGTTACTTATGTCAATTTTGAGAGGGGCCTGGAACCAAACTCCCTCACTTTCCATTGAGTAACATTATAAACTGGGTTTTAATTTACAACGGTTTCTATTTACAACCATTCCATCTGGAACCTAACCCCAGCGTAAACTGGTGCCGGTGGGAGGTGTGGGCGGGTGGCAGTTGGTGGGTGGGCAGCTCAGCAGGGAAGGGGAGGCATTGGGAGTGCCCCAATAAAAAAAAAGGACAGGGGGAGAGAGAGCAAAAGAGAAGGGGGAGAGAGCAAAAGAGGGGAGTGAGAACAAAAGAGAGGGAGAGCAAAAGATGAGAGAGAGAGAGCAAAAGAGAGGAGAGAGGGAGAGCAAAATAGGAGGGGAGAGAGAGCAAAATAGAGGGGAGAGAGAGAGAGCAAAATAGAGGGGAGAGAGAGAGAGAGCAAAATAGAGGGGAGAGAGAGAGCAAAAGAGAGGGGGAGAGAGAGCAAAAGAGAGGGGGGAGAGAGAGCAAAAGAGAGGGGAGAGGGAGAGAAAAAGAGATGGGAAGAGGGAGAGCAAAAGAGAGGGGGGAGAGAGAGCAAAAGAGAGGGAGGAGAGAGAGCAAAAGAGAGGGAGGAGAGAGAGCAAAAGAGAGGGAAGAGGGAGAGCAAAAGAGAGGGGGGAGAGAGAGCAAAAGAGAGGGAGGAGAGAGAGCAAAAGAGAGGGAGGAGAGAGAGCAAAAGAGAGGGAGGAGAGAGCAAAAGAGAGGGGGGAGAGAGAGTGCAAAAGAGAGGGGAGAGCAAAAGAGAGTAGGGAACAAAAGAGAGGGGAGAGAGCGCAAAAGAGAGGGGAGAGCAAAAGAGAGGGGGAGAGAGAGCAAAAGAGAGGGGGAGAGAGAGAGCAAAAGAGAGGGGGAGAGAGCAAAAGAGAGGGGGGAGAGCAAAAGAGAGGGGGAGAGCAAAAGAGAGGGGGAGAGAGCGCAAAAGAGAGGGGGAAAGAGAGAGCAAAAGAGAGGGGGAGAGAGAGAGCAAAAGAGAGGGGGAGATAGATCGCAAAGAGAGGGAGAGAGAGAGCAAATGAGAGGGGGAGAGAGAGAGCAAAAGAGAGGGGGAGAGAGAGAGCAAAAGTGAGGGGAAGAGAGAGCGCAAAAGAGAGGGGGAGAGAGAGCACAAAAGAGAGGGGAAGAGAGCACAAAAAAGAGGGGGAAAGAGAGAGCAAAAGAGAGGGGGAGAGAGAGCACAAAGAGAGGGGGAGAGAGAGAGCAAAAGAGATGGGGAGAGAGAGCAAAAGAGATGGGGAGAGAGAGAGAGCAAAAGAGAGGGGGAGAGAGAGAGCAAAAGAGAGGGGGAGAGAGAGCAAAAGAGAGGGGGAGAGAGAGCAAAAGAGAGGGGGAGAGAGCAAAAGAGAGGGGGAAAAAGAGAGCAAAAGAGAGGGGGAAAGAGAGAGCAAAAGAGAGGGGGAGAGAGAGAGAGAGCAAAAGAGAGGGGGAGAAAGAGCGCAAAAGAGAGGGGGAGAGAGAGCGAAAAAGAGAGGGGAAGAGAGAGCGCAAAAGAGAGGGGGAAAGAGAGAGCAAAAGAGAGGGGAGAGAGAGCGCAAAGAGAGGGGGAGAGAGAGAGCAAAAGAGAAGGGGAGAGAGAGCAAAAGAGATGGGGAGAGAGAGAGAGCAAAAGAGAGGGGGAGAGAGAGAGCAAAAGAGAGGGGGAGAGAGAGCGCAAATAGAGGGGGAGAGAGAGAGCAAAAGAGATGGGGAGAGAGAGAGCAAAAGAGAGGGGGAGAGAGAGCGCAAAAGAGAGGGGGAGAGAGAGCGCAAAAGAGAGGGGGATAGAGAGAGAGAGCAAAAGAGAGGCGCAAATAGAGAGCAAAAGAGAGGAGGAAATAGAGAGCAAAAGAGAGGGGGAGAGAGAGAGCAAACGAGAGGGGGAAAGAGATCGCAAAGAGAGGGAGAGAGCAAATGAGAGGGGTAGAGAGAGAGAGAGCAAAAGAGAGGGGGAGAGAGAGAGCAAAAGAGAGGGGAAGAGAGAGCGCAAAAGAGAGGGGGAGAGAGAGAGCAAAAGAGAGGGGGAGAGAGAGCGCAAAGAGAGGGGAGAGAGAGAGCAAAAGAGATGGGGAGAGAGAGCAATAGAGAGGGGGAGAGAGAGAGCAAAAGAGAGGGGGAGAAAGAGCACAAAAGAGAGGGGGAGAGAGAGCGCAAAAGAGAGGGGAAGAGAGAGCAAAAGAGAGGTGGAGAGAGAGCGCAAAGAGAGGGGGAGAGAGAGACAAAAAGAGATGGGGAGAGAGAGCAAAAGAGATGGGGAGAGAGAGAGAGCAAAAGAGAGTGGGGAGAGAGAGCAAAAGAGAGGGAGGAGAGAGAGCAAAAGAGAGGGGAGAGGGAGAGCAAAAGAGAGGGGAGAGAGAGAGCAAAAGCAAAAGAGAGGGAGCGCAAAAGAGAGGGGAGAGAGAGAGCAAATGATAGCTGGAGAGAGAGCAAAAGAGAGGGGAGAAAGAGCAAAAGAGAGGGGAGAGAGAAAGCAAAATAGAGAGGAGAGAGAGAGCAAAAGAGGAGGAGAGAGAGCAAAAGAGAGGGGAGAGGGAGAGCAAAAGAGAGGGGGAGAGAGAGAGAGAGAGAGAGAGAGAGAGAGAGAGAGAGAGAGAGAGAGAGAGAGAGAGAGAGAGGAAAAAGAAGGGGGGAGAGAGGAAAAGAGAGGGGGAGAGAGAGCAAAAGGGGTGGTGAAAGAATCCACCTTATAGGCAGGGTGATAACGATCTTCATCTGGTGCCAGTGAGAGGTGTGGGCGGGTGGCGGTTGGTGCCCCAATAAAAAAAAGGAAAGGGGGAGAGAGAGCAAAAGAGAGAGAGAGCATAAGAGGGGAGTGAGAACAAAAGAGATAGAGAGCAAAAGAGGAGAGAGAGAGCAAAAGAGAGGGGAGAGGGGGAGCAAAATAGGGGGGGGAGAGAGAGAGCAAAAGAGAGGGGAGAGAGAGCACAAAAGAGAGGGGGGAGAGCAAAAGAGAGGGGGGGAGAGAGAGACCAAAAGAGAGGGGAGAGGGAAAGAAAAAGAGATGGGGAGAGGGAGAGAAAAAGAGAGGGGGAGAGAACAAAAGAGAGGGGGAGAGAGAGCAAAGGAGAGGGAGGAGAGAGAGCAAAAGAGAGGGAGGAGAGAGAGCAAAAGAGAGGGAGGAGAGAGCAAAAGAGAGGAGGGAGAGAGAGTGCAAAAGAGAGGGGAGAGCAAAAGAGAGGAGGGAACAAAAGAGAGGGGAGAGAGCGCAAAAGAGAGGGGAGAGCAAAAGAAAGGGGGAGAGAGAGCAAAAGAGAGGGGGAGAGAAAGAGCAAAAGAGAGGGGGAGAGAGAGAGAGCAAAAGAGAGGGGGAGAGAGCAAAAGAGAGGGGGAGTGTGAGGGTTTTCACATCATGTATGTTCCTTTAAGCAGCTACCTGCATCATCCTAGCCCTGCCCACAGAGCCTTTAAATCACCTGCTCACCCAAAGACAGGTGCTTAGTATTTGTTGCTTTTGACTGAGTAACTCCTGCTCATACTGAGCTCATATATTCCTGTAAAGAATATTACTTTTTCCAACTACTCTTGGATTACAAAATCTTCCTGCTGGACCACTTATCATTACACCTCTTCAATTTAAAAGACTTCAGTTACCTGCATTTGGTTTTCTCCATTCAGTAACATACACGGCTCTCGCCTCTTCATGAGAGGACTTAATTGAGTGATAGCTCTCCTTCCTAACCGGAGTCTGACTCGCCCCTCACTTGCCGGTTACTTGTAACCGCCGTTGATAACTTTCCTGCTGTATTATCCCAGCGTTTCTTACCGCATTAGTGATTCACGGGAGACCGGGGCTTGCCAGCGTTCTCAGCTGTCAATCAAGCAGCGTGTCAGCGAGCGACTCCTGCCCTGCCTTCCGCTCTACTCCACAGAACGCTGCGAGCTGCAGCAGCAGTGATAAGCAAAGGAACTGTTACCATCCTAAGGAGGAATTGAGATCTGGGAACTCCTGTTTCACTTAGGTTTGACTGTGTGCTAACTACTTTGGGGATTCATCAAACCAATTCAACCAGAGTCTGCACCCACTACTAGTATCACTCATATTCACAATCTACCTGTGAAAACTGTAAAGCTGTTTTGGGTCAATTATTACAGTTATACTTATACATATAAAATCACTCTCAACCTACAACGAATATCACTCTCAGCTATAGTGATATTATACCAAGAGGGTGAAACATTCAAATACTTACTTATCTGTTCTGCAGTTGTGTTCCACAAAACACTAAGTCTGCTCAATCATTACAGAATACTAAGCCTTCAAAGGATCATGGAACCAGCAGAACTTCCTCAAGTGGTCTATAACTTATCCCAGAAGGTTGATCAAATAGCTCACGCAGTGAGAGAACTACAGATCGAGAATAAGACTTTAAAAGATTTATTTAAGGACTCCATAGCAGCTAGATCAGCTCATGATACTGTACCTGAACCCCAAATATCTCTCCCTGAGACTTTCAGTTGAAACAGACGCAATTACAAACAATTCAAAAACTCCTGCCACTTACTTTTTACTTTGCGTCCTAAAACCTATACTACAGAGAAAATAAGAATACTAACCGTCATCACATTCCTCAGAGGAGAGCCCAGGGTTTGGGCAGACAATTTATGTGAACACAAGGATTCTGCCCTTGCCACTCTAGAATCTTTTTTCAGTCTTATGGACGATTTATATTCAGATAAAGACACCCAATTGACAGCAGAGGCACATATGAGGGACCTCAAACAGGGTAAGAGGCCCGTAGAAGAATATATTGCGGAGTTCAAACTTTATGCTTCTGACTCCCTCTGGAGCCCTATAGCGCTTCGTAACCAATTCCGTCTAGGATTGGCGGAGAATCTGAAGGATGAATTGGCAAGGGTTGAACTACCTCCTACCTTAGAAGCGTTGATGAAGATCTCCTCTCAAATTGATAGAAGACTCAGAGAGAGACGTGGAGAAAAGCTACATACCGATCTCTATGTCAAGCATTCAGCTCCCACAAGCCATACCAAACCCTCACTTCCTACATCCGTTCCTATGGAGATTGGGGTAGTTAGAGGACCTCTATCAACTGAAGAGAGGATGAGGCTTAAGACTAGGAACCTCTGCATGTACTGCGGTGATCCAACCCACTCTGTATATCAATGTCCCATTCTTCAGAAGAATAAGAAAAGTAAGTCCACCATTATTTGTTCCTCTCATGAGGTACATAAACAATCCACTTACTGTAACCTCTCTCTATTCTTGCAGTGGGATCAGAAAAGGGTACCAGCTGAAGCCATCATAGATTCCGGGGCTTTTGGGAACTTCATCGACTCCCAGCTTGTAAAATTAAATAAAATCCCACTTGTGTTGAAAGAAATACCACTTGTACTTTGTGTTATTGATGGGTCCACTATACGTAATGGCCCTATTACACATCATACTGTTCCTCTGAGAGTTGTTACTGAAAACAGCCAACAGGAAGGATCTACAACGCTTCCTTGGTTTCTCCAACTACTATCGAAAATTCATCAAGGGATTCTCCAAAATAGTAAAACCGTTAACCCAACTTACAACCCAGTCCAAACCCTTCAATTGGACCAAGGAAGCATCCACAGCTTTTGAGTTCCTCAAGAATAGTTTCTCCACAGCTCCTATACTCCAATTCCCTGATGCCTCATTGCCATACATCCTTGAAGTTGATTTGTCTGACTATGCCCTAGGGGCTGTACTCTCACAACGCCTGTCTATGTCAGAACCCTTGCACCCAGTCTCCTTCTTTTCCAAAACCATGTCTCCTGCAGAGATGAATTACACCATTGGAGACAAAGAACTCCTCGCCATTCGCAGAGCATTAGATAACTGGAGACATCTATTGGAGGGAGCTAAATATCCAGTCACCATCTACACAGATCATAGAAACCTCCAATTTCTCCAGAATAATAAAACCTTATCAGCAAGGCAGGTCCGTTGGAGCCTTTATTTCTCCAGGTTTGACTTCATTATCCAATATAGACCCGCCAACAAGAACGGGAAGGCCGATGCTCTCTCTAGAAGAGACGTTAAACCTTCAATTACACAAGAGATCCAGTCGGTGATTCCCCAAGAACGGTTCATTGGTATTACTACACCATTCCTAGCAGAGATTAAGAAACATCAAAGACAAGACGAAGAAAAAACTTGCTACCAAGTAGAGAACAAAGATGGCTTACTCTACCACAAGGATAGGCTTTATGTACCTCAAGCTCTAAGGAATCAGGTTTTAAAATACCATCACGACATACCAACCTCAGGTCATCCTGGTGTCAGGCGTACGTTGGATTTACTGAACCGTTACTACTGGTGGCCCAAACTAAAGCAATCGGTTAAAGAATATGTTGGTACCTGTTCCACCTGCATTACTTCTAAGAACGAAAGGTTAAAACCTTATGGGTTATTGATGTCTTTACCTATACCCAGCTGCCCTTGGGAACAAATTAGTATGGACTTCATTGTTGAACTACCCTTATCTCAAAAGCAGAACACGATACTTGTCGTAATAGATATGTTCACTAAGATGGGGCACTTCATTCCCTACCATAAGGTCCCTTCATCTTCCGAAACTGCTCGGCTCTTCCTAGACAACATTGTTAAACTACATGGTGTCCCTACTAGGGTGATAACTGACAGAGGATCGCAATTTACCTCGAGATTTTGGGCTACATTGTCTAAACTCCTTCAAGTTGATCACAGATTCACAACATCCTACCATCCCCAAGCCAACGGGCAGACGGAACGGTTGAATCAATGGCTTGAGGAATACCTCAGATGTTTCTGCTCCTATCAGCAAGACCAGTGGATGTCCTATTTACCTATGGCTGAATATGCCTACAACAACCTAACCAGCTCATCTACAAACTGTTCACCTTTTTTTGCAAACTACGGTTTTCACCCCACTCTTTTTCTCAACACTACCTCCAGCACTGATTCCCCCAAATTGGATGACTTCACTATTAGGATTCTAGACAATTTCGATTTCATCAAATGGAATATACAGAATGCTCAAGCTACGCAGAAAAGACATTACGACCTCAGAAGGAGAACTCCCCCCAACTACTCCATCGGTGACCGGGTTTGGCTTTCCACGAAGAACTTGAAACTACAAGTCCCCAGCAAGAAACTTGCTAGGAAGTTTATTGGACCCTATGAGATAACCCGAGTAGTCAACCCTAACGCTGTCACCCTACAACTGCCCATCGAAATGAAAGTGCATCCGACTTTCCACGTCTCTCTTCTGAAACCTTATACTGGATCTAGACAACAAGATGTCAACAGTACTGACTCCCCAGTTATAACTGATACTCAAGTATACGAAGTACATTCCATTCTGGACTCCCGTTACAAGGGTTCAATACTGCAATATCTCATCCACTGGAAGGGTTATCCTTCAGAAGACGACTCTTGGGAAGAAGCCTCAGCGGTTAATGCTCCAAGGCTCATCTCTACTTTCCACAGTCGTTTCCCAGATAAACCTAGACCTCAAGCTGTGGGACAGCTTTCTTGAGGTGGGGATGATGTGAGGGTTTTCACATCATGTATGTTCCTTTAAGCAGCTACCTGCATCATCCTAGCCCTGTCCACAGAGCCTTTAAATCACCTGCTCACCCAAAGACAGGTGCTTAGTATTTGTTGCTTTTGACTGAGTAACTCCTGCTCATACTGAGCTCATATATTCCTGTAAAGAATATTACTTTTTCCAACTACTCTTGGATTACAAAATCTTCCTGCTGGACCACTTATCATTACACCTCTTCAATTTAAAAGACTTCAGTTACCTGCATTTGGTTTTCTCCATTCAGTAACATACACGGCTCTCGCCGCTTCATGAGAGGACTTAATTGAGTGATAGCTCTCCTTCCTAACCGGAGTCTGACTCTCCCCTCACTTGCCGGTTACTTGTAACCGCCGTTGATAACTTTCCTGCTGTATTATCCCAGCGTTTCTTACCGCATTTGTGATTCACGGGAGACCGGGGCTTGCCAGCGTTCTCAGCTGTCAATCAAGCAGCGTGTCAGCGAGCGACTCCTCCCCTGCCTTCCGCTCTACTCCACAGAATGCTGCGAGCTGCAGCAGCAGTGATAAGCAAAGGAACTGTTACCATCCTAAGGAGGAATTGAGATCTGGGAACTCCTGTTTCACTTAGGTTTGACTGTGTGCTAACTACTTTGGGGATTCATCAAACCAATTCAACCAGAGTCTGCACCCACTACTAATATCACTCATATTCACAATCTACCTGTGAAAACTGTAAAGCTGTTTTGGGACAATTATTACAGTTATACTTATACATATAAAATCACTCTCAACCTACAACGAATATCACTCTCAGCTATAGTGATATTATACCAAGAGGGTGAAACATTCAAATACTTACTTATCTGTTCTGCAGTTGTGTTCCACAAAACACTAAGGCCTAGATTTAGAGTTTGGCGGTAAAAGGGCTGTTAACGCTCCGCGGGCTTTTTTCTGGCCGCACCATAAAATTAACTCTGGTATTGAGAGTTAAAACAAATGCTGCGTTAGGCTCCAAAAAAGGAGCGTAGAGCATTTTTACCGCAAATGCAACTCTCGATACCAGCGGTGCTTACGGACGCGGCCAGCCTCAAAAACGTGCTCGTGCACAATTCCCCCATAGGAAACAATGGGACTGTTTGAGCTGAAAAAAAACCTAACACCTGCAAAAAAGCAGCGTTCAGCTCCTAACGCAGCCCCATTGTTTCCTATGGGGAAACACTTCCTACGTCTGCACCTAACACTCTAACATGTACCCCGAGTCTAAACACCCCTAGCCTTACACTTATTAACCCCTAATCTGCCGCCCCCGCTATCGCTGACACCTGCATATTTTTTTTAACCCCTAATCTGCCGCTCCGTAAACCGCCGCAACCTACGTTATCCCTATGTACCCCTAATCTGCTGCCCTAACATCGCCGACCCCTAGATTATATTTATTAACCCCTAATCTGCCCCCCACAACGTCGCCGACACCTGACTACACTTATTAACCCCTAATCTGCCGAGCGGACCTGAGCGCTACTATAATAAAGTTATTAACCCCTAATCCGCCTCACTAACCCTATCATAAATAGTATTAACCCCTAATCTGCCCTCCCTAACATCGCCGACACCTACCTTCAATTATTAACCCCTAATCTTCCGAGCGGAGCTCACCGCTATTCTAATAAATGTATTAACCCCTAACGCTAAGTCTAACCCTAACACTTAGACCCCCATAACTTAAATATAATTTACATCTAACGAAATAAATTAACTCTTATTAAATAAATGATTCCTATTTAAAGCTAAATACTTACCTGTAAAATAAATCCTAATATAGCTACAATATAAATTATAATTACATTGTAGCTATTTTAGGATTAATATTTATTTTACAGGCAACTTTGTAATTATTTTAACTAGGTACAATAGCTATTAAATAGTTAAGAACTATTTAATAGCTACCTAGTTAAAATAATAACAAATTTACCTGTAAAATAAATCCTAACCTAAGATATAATTAAACCTAACACTACCCTATCAATAAAATAATTAAATAAACTACCTACAATTACCTACAATTAACCTAACACTACACAATTGCTAAAAAAAAATACAATTAAATAAACTAGCTAAAGTACAAAAAATAAAAAAGAACTAAGTTACAAAAAATAAAAAAATATTTACAAACATAAGAAAAATATTACAACAATTTTAAACTAATTACACCTACTCTAAGCCCCCTAATAAAATAACAAAGCCCCCCAAAATAAAAAATTCCCTACCCTATTCTAAATTAAAAAAGTTACAAGCTCTTTTACCTTACCAGCCCTGAACAGGGCCCTTTGCGGGGCATGCCCCAAGAATTTCAGCTCTTTTGCCTGTAAAAGAATAAATACAATACCCCCCCCCCAACATTACAACCCACCACCCACATACCCCTAATCTAACCCAAACCCCCCTTAAATAAACCTAACACTAAGCCCCTGAAGATCTTCCTACCTTGTCTTCACCATACCAGGTTCACCGATCCGTCCTGGCTCCAACATCTTCATCCAACCCAAGCGGGGGTTGGCGATCCATCATCCGGTGCTGAAGAGGTCCAGAAGAGGCTCCAAAGTCTTCCTCCTATCCGGCAAGAAGAGGACATCCGGACCGGCAAACATCTTCTCCAAGCGGCATCTTCGATCTTCTTCCATCCGGTGCGGAGCGGGTCCATCTTGAAGCAGGCGACGCGGATCCATCCTCTTCTTCCGTTGTCTCCCGACTAATGACGGTTCCTTTAAGGGACGTCATCCAAGATGGCGTCCCTCGAATTCCGATTGGCTGATAGGATTCTATCAGCCAATCGGAATTAAGGTAGGAATTTTCTGATTGGCTGATGGAATCAGCCAATCAGAATCAAGTTAAATCCGATTGGCTGATCCAATCAGCCAATCAGATTGAGCTCGCATTCTATTGGCTGTTCCGATCAGCCAATAGAATGCGAGCTCAATCTGATTGGCTGATTGGATCAAAAGGGTTAATAACTTTATTATAGTAGCGCTCAGGTCCGCTCGGCAGATTAGGGGTTAATAAGTGTAGGCAGGTGTCGGCGACGTTGAGGGGGGCAGATTAGGGGTTAATAAATATAATATAGGGGTCGGCGGTGTTAGGGGTAGCAGATTAGGGGTACATAGGGATAACGTAGGTGGCGGCGCTTTGCGGTCGGAAGATTAGGGGTTAATTATTTTAAGTAGCTGGCGGCGACGTTGTGGGGGGCAGGTTAGGGGTTAATAAATGTAATACAGGGGTCGGCGGGGTTAGGGGCAGCAGATTAGGGGTACATAAGTATAAAGTAGGTGGCGGTCGGCAGATTAGGGGTTAAAAATTTTAATCGAGTGGCGGCGATGTGGGGGGAGCTCGGTTTAGGGGTACATAGGTAGTTTATGGGTGTTAGTGTACTTTAGGGTACAGTAGTTAAGAGCTTTATGAACCGGCGTTAGCCAGAAAGCTCTTAACTCCTGCTATTTTCAGGCGGCTGGAATTTTGTCGTTAGAGCTCTAACGCTCACTTCAGAAACGACTCTAAATACCGGCGTTAGAAAGATCCCATTGAAAAGATAGGATACGCAAATGGCGTAGGGGGATCTGCGGTATGGAAAAGTCGCGGCTGAAAAGTGAGCGTTAGACCCTTTAATCACTGACTCCAAATACCAGCGGGCGGCCAAAACCAGCGTTAGGAGCCTCTAACGCTGGTTTTGACGGCTACCGCCGAACTCCAAATCTAGGCCTAAGTCTGCTCAATCATTACAGGGAGAGAGAGCGCAAAAGAGAGGGGGAGAGAGAGTGAAAAAGAGAGGGGGATAGAGAGAGAGCTAAAGAGAGGGGAAAGAGAGAGCAAAAGAGAGGAGGAAAGAGAGAGCAAAAGAGAGGGGAAGAGAGCAAAAGAGATAGGGAAAGATATTGCAAAGAGAGGGAGAGAGAGAGAAAATTAGAGGGGGAGAGAGAGAGAGAGCAAAAGAGAGGGGGAGAGAAAGAGCAAAAGAGAGGGGGAGAGAGAGCGCAAAAGAGAGGGGGAGAGAGAACACAAAAGAGAGGGGAAGAGAGAGCGCAAAAGAGAGGGGGAAAGAGAGAGCAAAAGAGAGGGGGAGAGAGAGCGCAAAGAGAGGGGGAGAGAGAGAGCAAAAGAGATGGGGAGAGAGAGCAAAAGAGATGGGCAGAGAGAGAGAGAGAGCAAAAGAGAGGGGGAGAGAGAGAGCAAAAGAGAGGGGGAGAGAGAGAGCGCAAAAGAGAGTGGGGAGAGAGAGCAAAAGAGAGGGGAGAGGGAGAGCAAAAGAGAGGGGAGAGGGAGAGCAAAAGCAAAAGAGAGGGAGCGCAAAAGAGAGGGGAGATAGAGAGCAAATGAGAGCTGGAGAGAGAGCAAAAGAGAGGGGAAAGAGAGCAAAAGAGAGGAGAGAGAGAGCAAAAGAGAGGGGAGAGAGAAAGCAAAATAGAGATGAGAGAGAGAGCAAAAGAGGGGGA
This sequence comes from Bombina bombina, assembly GCF_027579735.1. Classification (NCBI taxonomy): domain Eukaryota; kingdom Metazoa; phylum Chordata; class Amphibia; order Anura; family Bombinatoridae; genus Bombina; species Bombina bombina. Next base: position 1,402,161,438 of record NC_069500.1, read on the forward strand.
GAGAGAGCAAAAGAGAGGGGAGAGGGAGAGCAAAAGAGAGGGGGAGAGAGAGAGAGGAAAAGAGAAGGGGGGAGAGAGGAAAAGAGAAGGGGGAGAGAGAGCAAAAGGGGTGGTGAAAGAATCCACCTTATTGGCAGGGTGATGAAAGAATCTACCTGGATGCAGCATTCTTTCTTTCTCTCTTTCTTTCTTTCTTTCTTTCTTTCTTTCTTTCTTTCTTTCTTTCTTTCTTTCTTTCTCTCTTTCTTTCTCAGTTGCATCCAGGTGGATTCTTTCACCACCCTGCCATTTTTTGAATCCACCTGAATGCAGCATAAGGTGGATTCCGAAAATGGAAGGGTTCTTCTGTCACCACAATAGACCGCCCTTCCGAAAATGGCAGGGTGGTTCCGTCACCACAAAAGATTCTCCTCTGGTCAGGTTTTCCAACTTATTTATATAAAAGAAGAGTTACAAAATAGGTTGTTTCTACATCTGTAGTTTAAACAAAAATTAGACCGCCCTTTGGGCAGGCTTATCGACCAATTAATTATATATATAATATTAATGCTTATGGAATAAACTGGGATTGTTGTTGTGTATAATAAATAGTGATGTCGCGAACAGTTCGCCGGAGAACAGTTCGCAGCGTTCGCAGCGGCGGGCGAACATATGCGATGTTCTATCCGCCCCCTATTCGTCATCATTGCCTAAACTTTGACCCTGTATCTCACAGTCATCAGGCACATTCCAGCCAATCAGCAGCAGACCCTCCCTCCCAAACCCTTACACCTCATGGACAGCAGCCATTTTAGATTCATTCTGAAGCTGCATTGCTAGTGAGAGGAGGGACAGTGTAGCTGCTGGAAATTTAATATGGAAATCGATAGCTAGGCTAGTGTATTCAGTGTCCACTACAGTCCTGAAGGACTCATCTGATCTCTGCTGTAAGGACAGCACCCCAAAAAGCCCTTTTTAGGGCTACATCAGTCGTTTTTTTTTTCTTTGTAATCTAATAGCAGTTGCCTGCCTGCCACTTCCAGCCTGTGTGTCAGGCTCACAGCATATACTGTGCCTACTTGCTCAGTGCCACCACTCATATCTGGTGTAACATTAGTGTAAATTTAAAAAAAAAATAACTTTTACATCAGTCTGCTAGTGTAATCTAATTTCAGTTGCCAGGCCAGCCTGTGTGTCAGGCTCACAGCATATACTGTGCCTACTTGCTCAGTGCCACCACTCATATCTGGTGTAACAGTAGTGTAAATTTAAAAAAAAAATAACTTTTACATCAGTCTGCTAGTGTAATCTAATTTCAGTTGCCAGGCCAGCCTGCCACTGCCAGCCTGTGTGTCAGGCTCACAGCATATACTGTGCCTTCTTTCTCAGTGCCACCACCAGTCATATCTGGTGTAACAGTAGTGTAATTTTTTAAAAAAAAACTTTTACATCAGTCTGCTAGTGTAATCTAATTTCAGTTGCCAGGCCAGCCTGCCACTGCCAGCCTGTGTGTCAGGCTCACAGCATATATTGTGCCTACTCGCTCAGTGCCACCACTCATATCTGGTGTAACATTAGTGTAAATTTAAAAAAAAAAAAACTTTTACATCAGTCTGCTAGTGTAATCTAATTTCTGTTGCCAGGCCAGCCTGCTACTGCCAGCCTGTGTGTCAGGCTCACATCATATACTGTGCCTACTTGTCAGTGCCACCCACCAGTCATATCTGGTGTAACAGTAGTGTAAATTTAAAAAAAAATAACTTTTATATCAGTCTGCTGGTGTAATCTAATTTCAGTTGCCAGGCCAGCCTGCCACTGCCAGCCTGTGTGTCAGGCTCACAGCATATACTGTGCCTACTTGCTCAGTGCCACCACTCATATCTGGTGTAACAGTAGTGTAAATTTAAAAAAAAAAACTTTTACATCAGTCTACTAGTGTAATCCAATTTCAGTTGTCAGGCCAGCCTGCCACTGCCAGCCTGTGTGTCAGGCTCACAGCTTATACTGTGCCTTCTTTCTCAGTGCCACCACCAGTCATATCTGGTGTAACAGTGGTGTACATTTTTTTAAAAAAAGCTTTTACATCAGTCTGCTAGTGTAATCTACTTTCAGTTGCCAGGCCAGCCTGCCATGGCCAGCCTGTGTGTCAGGCTCACAGCATATACTGTGCCTACTTGCTCAGTGCCACCACCAGTCATATCTGGTGTAACAGTAGTGTAAATTTAAAAAAAAAAATTATATCAGTCTGCTAGTGTGATCTAATTTCAGTTACCAGGCCAGCCTGCCACTGCCAGCCTGTGTGTCAGGCTCACAGCATATACTGTGCCTTCTTTCTCAGTGCCACCACCAGTCATATCTGGTGTAACAGTAGTGTAAATTTTTTAAAACATTTTTTTACATCAGTCTGCTAGTGTAATCTAATTGCAGTTGCCAGGCCAGCCTGCCACTGCCAGCGTGTGTGTCAGGCTCACAGCGTATACTGTGCCCACTTGCCCAGTGCCATCACTCATATTATCTTGTTTAATAGTAGTGTAAGTGTACATTTTAAAAATAAAAAAACTATTTTGACTGTGAAACATCAGTCTGCTTTTTTGTGTCAGGCTCACAGCGTATACTGTGCGCACTTGTCCAGTGCCACCACTCATATTATCTTGTTTAATAGTAGTGTAAGTGTACATTTTAAAAATAAAAAAACTATTTTGACTGAGAAACATAAGTCTGCTTTTTTGTGTCAGGCTTACAGCGTATACTGTGCCCACTTGTCCAGTGCCACCACTCACATTGGGGGCTAGTTATCAAGCCGTCTACTTTTCTGGCTTCGCCGGCCCAATACGTCCGCCTAAGCTCGCCTACCTTCGCCGCCGCGGACCTTGAATACGTTCGCCTAAGTTATCAAATAAAGCTGTCAAAAAGCCGCGGGGCGATGAGCAGCGGACTGTGACAGTTATCACTCATCCGATCTCGCTGCCCTTCGGCTTTTTCCCAGCTTTATTGCTAGCCTGTCACTAAGCACCCACACTAAACTACACTGTTCTACCCCCTATACCGGCGCCCCCGGAGCCCCCCGCAACTAAATAAAGTTACTAACCCCTAAACCGCCGCTCCTAGACCCCGCCGCAACTCTTATAAATGTATTAACCCCTAAACCGCCGCTCCTAGACCCCGCCGCAACTCTTATAAATGTATTAACCCCTAAACCACCGCTCCCGGACACCGCTGCCACCTACAGTATACCTAGTAACCCCTATCCTGCCCCCCCTACACCGTCGCCCTCTATTATAAAATTATTAACCCCTATCCTGCTGATCCCGCACCTCTCCGCAACTAAATAAATAGTTTAACCCCTAAACCGCCGCTCCATGAACCCGCCGCAACCTATATTAAACCTATTAACCTCTATCCTGCCCCCCCTACACCGTCGCCACCTATAATAAATTTATTAACCCCTATCCTGCCCCCCACTACGCTGCCGCCACTGTAATAAAATTATTAACCCCTAAACCTAAGTCTAACCCTAACGCCCCCCTAACTTAAATATTAATTAAATAAATCTAAATAAATTAACTCTTATTAACTAAATGAATCCTATTTAAAACTAAATACTTACCTTTAAAATAAACCCTAATATAGCTACAATATAAATAAGAATTATATTCTAGCTATCTTAGGATTTATATTTATTTGACAGGTAACTTTCAATTTATTTTAACCATGTACAATAACTATTAAATAGTTATTAACTATTTAATAGCTTACCTAGCTAAAATAAAGAGAAATGTACCTGTGAAATAAATCCTAACCTAAGTTACAATTACACCTAACACTGCACTATACTTTAATAAATTATTACTATTTAAAACTAAATACTTACCTGTAAAATAAACCCTAAGATAGCTACAATATAATTAATAATTATATTATAGCTATCTTAGGATTTATATTTATTTTACAGGTAACTTTGTATTTATTTTAGCTAGTTAGAATAGTTATTAAATAGTTATTAACTATTTAATAACTACCTAGCTAAAAGAAATACAAAATTACCTGTAAAATAAATCCTAACCTAAGTTACAATTAAACCTAATACTACACTATCATTAAATTAACTAAATAAACTACCTACAAATAACTACAATTAAATACAATTACATAAACTAACTAAAGTACAAAAAATAATAAAAGCTAAGTTACAAAAAATAAAAAATTAAGTTACAAACATGTTAAAAATATTACAACAATTTTAAGCTACTTACACCTAATCTAAGCCCCCTAATAAAATAACAAACCCCCCAAAATAAGAAAAATCCCTACCCTATTCTAAATTAAATAAATTTCAAAGCTCTTTTACCTTACCAGCCCTTAAAAGGGCCATTTGTGGGGGCATGCCCCAAAAAGTTCAGCTCTTTTGCCTGTAAAAGAAAAATACAACCCCCCCAACATTAAAACCCACCACCCACATACCCCTAATCTAACCCAAACCCCCCTTACAAAAACCTAACACTAATCCCCTGAAGATCATCCTACCTTGAGTCGTCTTCACTCAGCCGAGCCACCGATGGAACTGAAGAGGACATCCGGAGCGGAAGAAGTTAATCCTCCAAGCGGCGCTGAAGAAATCTTCCATCCGATGAAGTCATCATCCAGGCGGCGCTGAAGAAGTCTTTGATCCGGCCGATGTCATCTTCCAAAAGGCGCTGAAGATGTCTTCTATCCGGGTGAAGTCATCTTCCAAGCCGGGTCTTGAATCTTCCTTCCGCCGACGCGGAACCACCTTCTTCACCGAAGGACTACGACGAATGACGGCTCCTTTAAGGGACGTCATCCAAGATGGCGTCCCCTCAATTCCGATTGGCTGATAGGATTCTATCAGCCAATCGGAATTAAGGTAGGAAAAATCTGATTGGCTGATGGAATCAGCCAATCAGATTGAGCTCGCATTCTATTGGCTGTTCCGATCAGCCAATAGAATGCAAGCTCAATCTGATTGGCTGATTGGATCAGCCAATCGGATTGAACTTGAATCTGATTGGCTGATTCCATCAGCCAATCAGATTTTCCTACCTTAATTCCGATTGGCTGATAGAATCCTATCAGCCAATCGGAATTGAGGGGACGCCATCTTGGATGACGTCCCTTAAAGGAGCCGTCATTCGTCGTAGTCCGTCGGTGAAGAAGGTGGTTCCGCGTCGGCGGAAGGAAGATTCAAGACCCGGCTTGGAAGATGACTTCACCCGGATAGAAGACATCTTCAGCGCCTCTTGGAAGATGACATCGGCCGGATCAAAGACTTCTTCAGCGCCGCCTGGATGATGACTTCATCGGATGGAAGATTTTTCAGCGCCGCTTGGAGGATTAACTTCTTCCGCTCCGGATGTCCTCTTCAGTTCCATCGGTGGCTCGGCTGAGTGAAGACGACTCAAGGTAGGATGATCTTCAGGGGATTAGTGTTAGGTTTTTGTAATGGGGGTTTGGGTTAGATTAGGGGTATGTGGGTGGTGGGTTTTAATGTTGGGGGGGGTTGTATTTTTCTTTTACAGGCAAAAGAGCTTAACTTTTTGGGGCATGCCCCCACAAATGGCCCTTTTAAGGGCTGGTAAGGTAAAAGAGCTTTGAAATTTATTTAATTTAGAATAGGGTAGGGATTTTTCTTATTTTGGGGGGTTTGTTATTTTATTTGGGGGCTTAGATTAGGTGTAAGTAGCTTAAAATTGTTGTAATATTTTTAACATGTTTGTAACTTATTTTTTTATTTTTTGTAACTTAGCTTTTTTTATTTTTTGTACTTTAGTTAGTTTATGTAATTGTATTTAATTGTAGTTATTTGTAGGTAGTTTATTTAGTTAATTTAATGATAGTGTAGTATTAGGTTTAATTGTAACTTTGGTTAGGATTTATTTTACAGGTAATTTTGTATTTCTTTTAGCTAGGTAGTTATTAAATAGTTAATAACTATTTAATAACTATTCTAACTAGCTAAAATAAATACAAAGTTACCTGTAAAATAAATATAAATCCTAAGATAGCTATAATATAATTATTAATTATATTGTAGCTATATTAGGGTTTATTTTAAAGGTAAGTATTTAGTTTTAAATAGGATTCATTTAGTTAATAAGAGTTAATTTATTTAGATTTATTTAATTAATTATTTAAGTTAGGGGGGCGTTAGGGTTAGGGTTAGACTTAGGTTTAGGGGTTAATAATTTTATTACAGTGGCGGCGGCGTAGTGGGGGGCAGGATAGGGGTTAATAAATTTATTATAGGTGGCGACGGTGTCGGGGGGGCAGGATAGGGGTTAATACATTTAATATAGGTTGCGGCGGGTTCAGGGAGCGGCGGTTTAGGGGTTAATACATTTATTATAGTTGCGGTGGGCTCCGGGAGCGGCGGTTTAGGGGGTAATAACTTTATTTAGTTGCGGCGGTGTAGGGGGGGTCAGATTAGCGGTGTTTAGACTCGGGGTACATGTTAGGGTGTTAGGTGTAGACAGCTCCCATAGGAATCAATGGGATGTCTGTCAGCAGCGAACTTGTACTTTCGCTATGGTCAGACTCCCATTGATTCCTATGGGATCCGCCGCCTCCAGGCTGGCGCTTTGAAAACCAGGTACGCTGGGCCGTAAAAGTGCCGAGCGTACCTGCTAGTTTTTTGATAACTAGCAAAAGTAGTGAGATTGTGCCGTACTTGTGTGCGGAACATCTGGAGTGACGTAAGAATCGATCTGTGTCGGACTGAGTCCGGCGGATCGAAGTTTACGTCACAAAATTCTACTTTTGCCGGTCTCGAGCCTTTGATAACTAAGGCGAATCAGCCTCGCCACAAATACGCTGCGGAATACGCAGCGTATTTGAGGTTGACGGCTTGATAACTAGGCCCCCTCATCTTGTTTAATAGTAGTGTAAGTGTACATTTTAAAAATAAAAAAACTATTTTGACTGTGAAACATCAGTCTGCTTTTTTGTGTCAGGCTCACAGCATATACTGTGCCCACTTGCCCAGTGCCACCACTCATATTATCTTGTTTAATAGTAGTGTAAGTGTACATTTTAAAAATAAAAAAACTATTTTGACTGTGAAACATAAGTCTGCTTTTTTGTGTCAGGCTCACAGCGTATACTGTGCCCACTTGACCAGTGCCACCACTCATATTATCTTGTTTAATAGTAGTGTAAATGTACATTTTAAAAATAAAAAAACTATTTTGACTGTGAAACATAAGTCTGCTTTTTTGTGTCAGGCTCACAGCGTATACTGTGCCCAATTGTCCAGTGCCACCACTCACATTACCTTGTTTAATAGTAGTGTAAGTGTACATTTTAAAAATAAAAAAACTATTTTGACTGTGAAACATCAGTCTGTTTTTTTGTGTCTGGCTCACAGCGTATATTGTTCCCACTCACAGTAGCTTGCATGCATAGTAGCAGTAATTGAAAAAAAAATGACAGGCAGAGGCAGGCCAACCCACAGGGGCCGTCGTGGTCGTGGGGCTGTGATTCCCTTTGGCCATAGAATAATGCCCAGTGTTAGGCCACGTACCATGAACACAAAAAGTTCTGATAAAATAGTTGACTTTATAACACAGGACACCCAATCTTCTACAGCTTCCGCTCGAGTCGTAACCTTGACGCACCATCCTCCTCCTCTAGCTTAGCTTCGGGCACCTCTCAACTTACCACTCGCCCACCTGCCGCCACCACCGACACTAGCACCACAGCCGCCTCACTTGATCTGTCAGAGGAGTTATGTACACCTCAGTGTGAAGAAATGAGTAATGCGCAACCATCATTGACAGAGGATGTAGATAACTGTGATATGTCTCAGTCAGGCAGCATTACAGACATGGAAGACGCACGGTGTGATGATGATGATGATGATGTTGTACCCGCTGTTGCTTCCGTTTTTGGGTTGTCATATACAAGTGAAGGGGTTGATGATGTCGATGCATCCGTGGATGTCACGTGGGTGCCCGGTAGAAGAGAAGAAGAACAGGGGGAAAGTTCAGATGGGGAGACAGAGAGGAGCAGGAGGAGGAGACGAGTTGGAAGCAGGGGGAGGTCATCGCAAGGAGCTAGTGGCACAGTCAGATAGCATGCATCGGCACCCGGGGTCAGCCAGACAGCACGCCAATCAACGCATGCTGTTGCCACCACCAGAATGCCGTCATCGCAGAGTTCAGCAGTGTGGCATTTTTTTATGTGTCTGCCTCTGACAACAGCAATGCCATTTGCAACCTGTGCCAAAAGAAACTGAGTCGTGGGAAGTCCAACACCCACCTAGGTACAACTGCTTTGCGAAGGCACATGATCTCACATCACAAACGCCTATGGGATGAACACATGAGGACAAGCAGCACACAAACTCAAAGCCGCCATCCTCCTCCTGGTCCAGCATCTTCAACCACGTCAACCACTGCTGTGCTCCTTGCCCCCTTTCAACCATGCGCCAATCCGTCTCTCTTCCAGAGCAGTTCCTGCTCATCTGCCCACACTCAGGTGTCTGTCAAGGACATGTTTGAGCGTAAGAAGCCAATGTCACCAAGTCACCCCCTTGCCCGGCATCTGACTGCTGGCTTGTCTGAACTGTTAGCCCGCCAGCTTTTACCATACAAGCTTGTGGGGTCTGAGGCGTTCAAAAAATTTGTAGCTATTGGGACACCGCAGTGGAAGGTACCCAGGCGAAATTTCTTTGCACAAAAGGCAATCCCCAACCTGTACTCGATTGTGCGAAAGGAAGTAATGGCATGTCTGGCACACAGCGTTGGGACAAGGGTCCATCTGACCACTGATAGCTGGTCTGCAAAGCATGATCAGGGCAGGTATATCACCTACCCTGCGCATTGGGTAAACCTGCTGACGGCTGACAAGCATGGAATGCCTGGCTCTGCAGAGGAATTGGTGACACCGCCACGACTTGCAGGCAGGCCTGCTGCCACCTCCTCTACTCCTTCTACTCCATCTTCTTCCATAACCTCCTCGGCTGAGTCCTCTTCTGCTGCTGCATCTTGCTCCACATCAACAGCACCCCCCAGCTCCCCAGTTACTATTCCACATCCTGGATATGGCAGTGTCACGCCATCTTGGGGTTGACTTGCCTGAAAGCAGAGAGTCACACCGCAGCAGCATTCCTGTCCGCCCTGAACGCACAGGTGGATCATTGGCTGACTCTGCACCAATTGGAGATCAGCAAAGTGGTTTCTGACAACGGAAGTCATTTGGTGGCGACATTGAAATTGAGCAAGTTGACACATGTGCCATGCATGGCACATGTGTGTAATCTGATTGTACAACGCTTTGTGCATAAGTACCCAGGCTTACAGGACGTCCTGAAGCAGGCCAGGAAGGTGTGTGGCCATTTCAGTTGTTCCTACACGGTCATGGCGCACTTGTCAGATATCCAGCGGCGAAACAACCTGCCAGTGAGGCGCTTGATTTGCGACAGCCCGACACGTTGGAATTTCACACTCCTAATGTTTGACCACCTGCTCCAACAAGAAAAAGCTGTTAACGAGTATTTGTATGACCGGGGTGCTAGGACAGCCTCTGGAGAGCTGGGGATTTTTTTGCCACGTTACTGGACGCTCATGCGCAATGCCTGTAGGCTCATGCGTCCTTTTGAGGAGGTGACAAACCTAGTCAGTCGCACCGAAGGCACCATCAGCGACATCATCATTTGTTTTCTTCCTGGAGCATGCCCTGCGAAGAGTGCTGGATCAGGCCATAGATGAGCGTGAAGAGGAAGAGTTGTTGTCTCCATCACCACCAGAAACAGCCTTATCAGCATCGCTTGCTGGACCAGCGGCAACTCAGGAAGAGAATTGTGAGGAAGAGGAGTCAGAGGAGGAATGTGGCTTTGAGGAGGAGGAGGAAGACCAAGCACAACAGGCATCCCAGGGTGCTCGTTGTTGTCACCTATCTGGTACCCATGGTGTTGTACGTGGCTGGGGGGAAGAAGATACCTTCAGTGAGATCAGTGAGGATGAGGAATGAGACATGAGTTGCTCGGCATCCAACCTTGTGCAAATGGGGTCTTTCATGCTGTCGTACCTGTTGAGGGACACTCGTATAAAAAAGCTGAAGGAGAAAGAATTGTACTGGGTGTCCACGCTACTAGACCCCCGGTATAAGCATAAAGTGACTGAAATGTTACCGAATTCCTGCATGTCGGAAAGGATGGAGCAGTTCAAAAATAAATTAAAAAGTATGCTTTACACAGCATATAAGGGTGATGTCACAGCACAACGGGAATCTAACAGGGGAAGAGATGAAAGTAATACTCCTACTCCCACGACCACACCGGCAAGGACAGGGCGCTTTACAGATGTGTTGTTGATGGAGGACATGCGGACCTTTTTAACTCCTATGCATCGCCACAGCCCTTCGGGAACCAGCCTCAGAGAATGACTCAACCGACAGGTAACAGACTACCTCGCATTAACTGCAGATCTCGACGCTCTGAGGAGAGATGAACCCCTTGACTACTGGGTGTGCAGGCTTGACCTGTGGCCTGAGCTATCCCAATTTGCAATCGAACTTCTGGCCTGCCCCGCTTCAAGTGTCCTGTCAGAAAGGACCTTCAGTGCAGCAGGAGGTATTGTCACTGAGAAGAGAAGTCGCCTAGGTCAAAAAAGCCTTTATTATCTTACCTTTATTAAAATGAATGAGGGATGGATCCCAAAGGGACTAACATTGGGCGATACATTTGAGTAAAAAAGGCCTGATGAGATGAGCTGCCTTGGGCTTAAAATGGTCCACACGCTGCTGTATTTTATCTTCGAATGCCGGATGACTTGCGTGACTTATCCGCCAACAACTAGGGTTCAAGCCGCAATATTTTAAAGCACTTTCTAACTGTCAAACAAACATCAATTTTTCTGGCCGCTGCTACAGCAGCGGCTGCAACAATACCTAATTTTTCAGGCATGTGTAGATGCCTAATTTTTCTGGCCTCTGGTGCTGCACTGTGGCTTCAAAACCCAAACCAAAAAAAAGGCACATAACAGGGATTAAACTGCTAAGAATAGTACTACTTAACACTCATATCTGGTGGCACAGTAGATTGCACGCGCAGTGCCCAAAATTTGAAGTAGGAGGACCGACCAAGCATCTTTTTCCATCTCCCAGTTCCTAAAAATTATCTCCGGGTTCCTAAAATCGATGCCATACCTGTACTCGATTGTGCAAAAGGAAGTCATGGGATATGGGGTCTTTCATGCTGTCGTGCCTGTTGAGGGTCGGGGACCCTCGTATAAAAAGGCTGAAGGAGAATGACCTGTACTGGGTGTCCAAGCATCGTTTTCCATCTCCCGGTTCCTAAAAATTATCTCCGGGTTCCTAAAATCGATGCCATACCTGTACTCGATTGTGCAAAAGGAAGTCATGGCATATGGGGTCTTTCATGCTGTCGTGCCTGTTGAGGGTCGGGTACCCTCGTATAAAAAGGCTGAAGGAGAACGACCTGTACTGGGTGTCCAAGCATCTTTTTCCATCTCCCGGTTCCTAAAATCCATGCCATATACACGTCCCCTGATAGGGGACGTAACAGGGATTAAACTGATAACAATAGTACTAGTTAACACAACACTCCTATCTGGTGGCACAGTAGATTGCACGCGGTGCTCTGACAAAATGCAGAAGGACATTTGGCAGACGGACATTTGGCAGACAGACATTTGGCAGACGGACATTTGGCCGACAGACAGAAAACTAAAGAATGTTCCGATTTCGGCCGAGGGCAGATACACAGAGTGCTCTGTTCTAATCAGAGCCTTGGGCCCCGCAACTGCCTCTGAGAACCTTACCATGGGTCCCAGACCGCCCGCCTTGTAATTCTCTGTCTGGGAAATTATCTATCAAATCTATCTATTTATCTATCAAATCTATCTATCTATCGTATCTATCATCAAATGTATCTATTGCATCTATTGATCTATCTATCTAATCTATGTATCTATCTCGTGGCTGGACCGACCAAGCATATTTTTCCATCTCCCGGTTCCTAAAATCATCTCCGGGTTCCTAAAATCAATGCCATATACACGTCCCCTGATAGGGCATGTAACAGGGATTAAACTGATAAGAATAGTACTCCTATCTGGTGGCACATTAGATTGCATGCGCAGTGCCCCAAATTGGAACTTGGAAGTAGGAGGACCGACCAAGCATCTAATCTCTGTGTGATTCCTGTTCTTGTAGGACAGTTAATGGGTCAGTCATGTTGCACAGCTCCTCAATGTGACAAATCTTCCTGTTTAGCTCTTCGTTCTCTTTTTCCCAGCTGCTGGATCAGATCAGAAATTGTGAGTAAAACCTGCTCCTGCTGCCGGGTGATCTCACTCAGGATTCGCCTTTCTAGGTCTTCCAGATGTTTCCTGATGTCCCTAATCAGGGCAGTGAGTCTCTCTGTTACACCAGCTGCTTTCTCTTGCACCCCTTTCCTGTGCTTCTGCAGATTCTGGACTCTTTTCTCAGTCTCCTCTCTCTTTGTGGTCAATTTCTGCAGAACATTTCTCTGTTTCTTTTTCTTCTTTTCAGAAGCCTCATTCAGCAGCTCGACCTGGTGTCCCCTGTGCTCTCCGGCCAGGGAGCAGGACACACAGATACAGGGAGCATCCTCAGTAATATAATAGGAGCATCTTGTGGGTGGAGCATTTTCTGTTACCCCAGGAAGTGATTACACGCGCAGTGAAATCAGTGAGGACAAGGAACGGGACATAGCTAGCTTGGTATCCAACCTTGTGCAAATTGGGAGTTTGCGGTTGTGCAAATGGACTGTTTGCGGTTGTTTGCGGTGCGTTAAACGGGGAGTTTGGTCTGTGACTGTGAAGCGGGCGTTACCCTTACACTACCTGAACGATACAACATCATACCTGATGTTTTAAAGCACGTTATTCCAAACAATTTAGGAATTTTAGGTGATTTATGCCCTTTATGGATTAAAACCAGACTCTGCATCAACTATGTAATTTTCCATGGGAGTTTTGCCATGGATCCCCCTCCGGCATGCCACAGTCCAGGTGTTAGTACCCATGAAACAACTTTTCCATCACTATTGTGGCCATCAAGAGTCCCTGTGGGTTTTAAAGTTCACCTGCCTATTGAAGTCAATGGCGGTTCGCCCGGTTGCGAATATTTGTGGATGTTCGCGTTCGCCGTTTGCAAACGGAAAATTTTAAGTTTGCGACATCACTAATAATAAATTCAATTTTCCAAACTGTCAGTGTCAGTAATGACACAAGTATACACTTTCTAGTACTCCACCAAATAAATTAAGAATTTCCAATATTAGGCTGAGTCTGTAACAAAAAAACGTGAGGTAAAATTACCCCAGGTTCACTGGTTGGCACTAAAGAGTGTATGCTAAAACGTAACTTATTATAAGATTGTTCTTAAATTTAATGGGCATAAAATAGGAAAGGGCTATACCTAATATATTTTTATGTATATGATTTGGTTTTTCTATTAGGTGCTTATGTGTCTGTCATCTATATCATATACATCTATTTTGTATTTATTACAAAAAGAACATGTTAAGATAACAAGTGTATTGGTATTAGTTACCATTTGTCTAAATACAATCTATTACCATATATGATTGTCTGCAGGTCAGACTGTGGCAAATCTGCAGGGGGCGGCATTGCACAAGCAGTTCACCAGAACTGCTTGTGCAATTTTAAATGCCTACAGTGTATGCTGTCTACATTCAGCCATGTCTGTCGTACATGATACGCTAGAGTGTATTATGTCGGACAGACATTGATAAATCAGCTTCTATAAATATAACAACAGCACAATATATTGTTAAGTTCCCACTGGAATAGGGCCCTCAATTCCTCCTGTATTTGTTTGAGAAACTGTATTTTCTATAACAAATATTGTATCATCGTTGTACTTTTATCATTTGTAACTATGGACAGCACTGTGTAATTGTTTGGTGCTTTATAAATAAAGTATAACAATAATAATGAAAATATTTATCTCGTGTTAGCTAAGAAAAACAACATATATAGAATGTGTTAAAAAGGGTTTATGATAGTAATATTGATAATGAGAAAAAGAAAGTCTTGTAGCTAAGTTTCCGAAGAAAACAGGTGGTGGTTTTCCTAAAGAGATTGTCTTCATTTTTCAATGAGTGTTAGGAAAATGTGAAACAACTCTATTTCCACAGTAATTGTAATAAAATATCTAGGGGAGTGAACACAATGAAATATTTCTTTCTTTGTTTCAGTGAGATCTGTAAATTCTTAACTGGGTAAGTGATTAACATCGTTGCTTAAATGTTGGTTACATGCTTATAAGTATTTTTTGTCTGCAGTTCAGGTATTGCGTTTCTGAATGAGGCAATACTTTGTCTGCTTGAAGTTTTCAGTTAGTTTAGGTGCATAATTCAATTGGTCTTGATGAGCTATGCTGTTTTTTTGCTTGTTCCAGCTTGGGTCAAATACTGTGTTTTTCGATGCATAAATACATAAAGTACTTTATGTATTTATGCATCGAAAAACACAGTATCTGACCCAAGCTGGAACAAGCAAAAAAACAGCATAGCTCATCAAGACCAATTCAATTATGCACCTAAACTAACTGAAAACTTCAAGCAGACAAAGTATTGCCTCATTCAGAAACGCAATACCTGAACTGCAGACAAAAGATACTTATAAGCATGTAACCAACATTTAAGCAACGATGTTAATCACTTACCCAGTTAAGAATTTACAGATCTCACTGAAACAAAGAAAGAAATATTTCATTCCCTGAGTTTGAGCCTATAAAAATTATTAGCAGATGCTACACTCCCATCAAAATGATCGGTCTAGTCAATGAAGCATTTAACAGCTTTGTTCATATTTACAAACATAATTGCACCTCTTAAATAGAACACTTAAGATAATGCGTGCCTATTATTTAGGGCTAGATTACAAGTGGAACGCTAATATATCAGATAAATAATCATTAAAAGCAGTTATAAGGGGTTAAAAGTGGCAGGTATGGGGTGTTAGAGAAAACAAAGACACTGAAAAGTGCCTTAACATTGTGGTCTATGGGGACTGTGTTATTTCTGTAAATATACTGTATATGTATATGCTTATATAGATATATATATTTATGTGTTCATATGTGTATAGACACATATTAAAAGATTACTATATATGTATATAATCATATTAACAGATAAATATATATGTATAGACACATATTAACAGATTACTATATATGTATAAAATCATATTAACAGATAAATATATATGTATATACACATATTAACAGATTAATATATATGTGTATATACATATTAACAGATAAATATATATGTATAGACACATATTAACCACTTAAGGACCAAGGACGTATGGCGTACGTACTTGGTCTTGGAAAGCGGTGGAAGCGATCCTGATCGCTTCTAGACGATTTCCGGTTATTGCAGTGATGCCTCGATATCGAGGCATCCTGCAATAAACCTCCTTGGCCATCCGATGCAGAGAGAGCCACTCTGTGGCCCTCTCTGCACCGGACATTGATGGCCGGTATCGTTGGTGGGTGGGAGCCAGTCTGGGAGGCGGGTGGGCGGCCATCGATGAATCTGCTGATGCAAGAGGTGGGCGGGATCACCGGGGGCGCAAATGGATGCGCGCACGGGGTGGAAGCGGGTAGAAACGGCTACACTACAGAAAAAATGTTGAAGAAAAGTGGGATAAAGTGGGGTAAAATTTAAATTAAAAAAGCATCTAAGGGATCTGGGAGGGGGAGGGGGGTTGTTCTTTGGGGGGGAAGCTACACTACAGAATTTTTTTTCTTTTTTAAAAAAAAAAAAAAAAGCTTTTTTGGGGGGTAAACTGGGTACTGGCAGACAGCTGCCAGTACCCAAGATGGCTCCCAATAAGGTAGAGGGGGAGGGTTAGAGATCTATTTGGGGGGTATCAGGGAGGTTGGGGGCTAAGCCGGGATCCTACACATCAGCATATGTAAATATGCTAAAAACAATAAAAAAAATTAAAAGATACCTTTTATTTTAGTACTGGCAGACTTTCTGCCAGTACCTAAGATGACGGGGACAATTGTGGGGTGGGGGAGGGAATAGAGCTGTTTGGGAGGGATCAGGGGTCTGATGTGTCAGGTGGGAGGCTGAGCTCTACACTAAAACTAAAATTAACCCTGCAAGCTCCGTACAAGCTACCTAATTAACCCCTTCACTGCTAGATACAATACACGTGTGATGCACAGCAGCATTTTGCGGCCTTCTAATTACCAAAAAGCAACGCCAAAGCCATATATGTCTGCTATTTCTGAACAAAGGGGATCCCAGAGAAGCATTTACAACCATTTGTGCCATAATTGCACAAGCTGTTTGTAAATAATTTCAGTGAGAAACCTAAAGTTTGTGAAAAAGTGAAGTTTTTTTTTTATTTGATCGAATTTGGCGGGGAAATGGTGGCATGAACTATACCAAAATGGGCCTAGATCAATACTTCAGGTTGTCTACTACACTAAAGCTAAAATTAACCCTACAAGCTCCCTAATTAACCCCTTCACTGCGGGGCATAATACACGTGTAATGCGCAGCTGCATTTAGCGGCCTTCTAATTACCAAAAAGCAACACCGAAGCCATATATGTCTGCTATTTCTGAACAAAGGGAATCTCAGAGAAGCTGTGAAAAAGTGAACGATTTTTTTTTTTATCGCATTTTGCGGTGAAATGGTGGCATGAAATATACCAAGATGGGCCTAGATCAATACTTGGGCTTGTCTACTACACTACACTAAAGCTAAAATTAACCCTAGAAGCTCCCTACATGCTCCCTAATTAACCCCTCCACTGCTGGGCATAATACACATGTTGTGCGCAGTGGCATTTAGCGGCCTTCTAATTACCAAAAAGCAATGCCAAAGTCATATATGTTTGCTATTTCTGAACAAAGGGAATCGCAGAGAAGCTTTTACAACCATTTATGCCATAATTGCACAAGTTGTTTGTAAATAATTTCAGTGAGAAACCTAAAGTTTGTGAAAAAATTTGTGAAAAACGGAACAATTTTTTTTATTTGATCTCATTTGGCAGTGAAATGGTGGCATGAAATATACCAAAATGGGCTTGGATCAATACTTTGGGATGTCTTCTAAAACAAATATATACATGTCAAGGGATATTCAGGGATTCCTGAAAGATATCAGTGTCCCAATTTAGCTAGAGCTAATTTTGAAAAAAAAGTGGTTTGGAAATAGCAAAGTGCTACTTGTATTTATTGCCCTATAACTTGCAAAAAAAGCAAAGAACATGTAAACATTGGGTATTTCTAAACTCAGGACAAAATTTAGAAACTATTCAGCATGGGTGTTTTTTGGTGGTTGTAGATGTGTAACAGATTTTGGGGGTCAAAGTTAGAAAAAGTGTGTTTTTCCATTTTTTCCTCATATTTTATATTTTTTTTAAAGTAATTTATAAGATATGATAAAAATAATGGTATCTTTAGAAAGTCCATTTAATGGCGAGAAAAACGGTATATAATATGTGTGGGTACAGTAAATGAGTAAGAGGAAAATTACAGCTAAACACAAACACTGCAAAAATGTAAAAATAGCCTTGGTCCCAAACGGACAGAAAATGGAAAAGTGCTGTGGTCATTAAGGGGTTAACACATAAATATATACTTAGAAAATCAAGAGGAAACAATCAGAATGATTCAGTGCACAGAATTGATAGTCCTTTCAAAATATAATAGTAAATTCTAAAGTCCCAAAAAAATGAATTAGGTAATATAAACGAGGAATGGTAAATGATTGCCTTCTTACCAGAAATTACCCCAATCATATGAGGTAATGTTAGCACATGGGGTGGACCAAAGATGTAGAGGTCCTCTGGTCTGTAGTGATTCTCTTCCTTTGGTTTCTTTGCTGGGTTATTTCTGTAGGACACATTTAACCAGTGGATGCACCTTTCTGGTAGAAACTTCCAATTTTCTCTGCAAAGTTATGTCTTTGTATCTCCCAGGAGAATGGTTAAGTGGAAGAATTTTTCAGCAGAGAGTTTCAGGAGAAAGAAAGAGAAAACACCTACACCTAGATTTAGAGTTTTGCGTTAGAAGGGGTGCGTTAGCTACGTGTGTTTTTTTCCCCCCACACCTTTTAAACAACGCTGGTATTTAGAGTTCTCTGAAGGGCTGCGTTAGGCTCTAAAAAGGGAGCGTAGAGCATAATTTACCGCCACATTAACTCTCAATACCAGCGTTGCTTACGGACCCGACTAGCTTCAAAAACGTGCTCGTGCACGATTCCCCCATAGGAAACAATGGGGCAGTTTGAGCTGAAAAAAAACCTAAGACCTGCAAAAAAGCAGCGTTCAGCTCCTAACGCAGCCCCATTGTTTTCTATGGGGAAACACTTCCTAAGTCTGCACCTAACACCCTAACATGAACCCAGAGTCTAAACACCCCTAACCTTACACTTATTAACCCCTAATCTGCCGCCCCCGCTATCGCTGACCCCTGCATTACACTTTTAACCCCTAATCTGCTGCTCTGGACACCGCCGCAACCTACATTATAGCTATGTACCCCTAATTTGCTGCCCCTAACATCGTCGACCCCTATATTATATTTATTAACCCCTAATCTGCCGCCCCCAACGTCGCCACAACCTTACCTACACTTATTAACCCATAATCTGCCGACCGGACCTCGCCGCTGCTCTAATAAATGTATTAACCCCTAAAGTTAAGTCTAACCCTAACACCCCCCTAAGTTAAATATAATTTAAATCTAACGAAATAAAATAAATCTTATTAAATAAATTAATCCTATTTAAAGCTAAATACTTACCTGTAAAATAAACCCTAATATAGCTACAATATAACTAATAATTATATTGTAGCTATTTTAGGATTTATATTTATTTTACAAGCAACTTTGTATTTATTTTAACTAGGTACAATAGCTATTAAATAGTTATTAACTATTTAATAGCTACCTAGTTAAAATAATCACAAAATTACCTGTAAAATAAATCCTAACCTAAGTTACAATTAAACCTAACACTACACTATCAATAAATTAATTAACTAAACTACCTACAATTACCTTCAATTAAATCAACTAAACTAAATTACAAAAAAAAAAACACTAAATTACAAAAAATAAAAAAAGATTACAAGAAATTTAAACTAATTACACCTACTCTAAGCCCCCTAAAAAAATAACAAAGCCTCCCAAAATAAAAAAATGCCCTACCCTTTTCTAAAATAAAAAGTTAACAGCTCTTTTACCTTACCAGCCATTAAAAGGGCCTTTTGCGGGGCATGCCCCAAAGAAATCAGCACTTTTGCATTTAAAAAAACATACAATACCCCCCCCAACATTACAACCCACCACCCACATACCCCTAATCTAACCCAAATCCCCCATAAAAAACCTAACACTAAGCCCATGAAGATCTCCCTACCTTATCTTCACAACGCCGGGTATCACCGATCCGTCCAGAAGAGGGTCCGAAGGGTCCATCCTATCCGGCAAGAAAAGGTCCAGAAGAGGCTCCGAAGTCTTCATCCTATCCGGCAAGAAGAGGACATCCAGACCGGTAGACATGTTCATCCAGGCGGCGTCTTCTATCTTCATCCATCCGGCGCGGAGAGGGACCATCTTGAAGCAGCCGACGCGGATCCATCCTCTTCTTCCGGCGACTCCCGATGAATGAAGGTTCTTTAAGTAAGGGACGTCATCCAAGATGGCATCCCTCGAATTCCGATTGGCTGATAGGATTCTATCAGCCAATCGGAATTAAGGTAGGAAAAATCTGATTGGCTGATTGAATCAGCCAATCAGATTCAAGTTCAATCCGATTGGCTGATCTAATCAGCCAATCAGATTGAGCTCGCATTCTATTGGCTGATCTGACTATAAGTACTATGTTATTGTGTATACACATCATGTGTTCCTGGTATATAAGTACTATGTTACTGTGTATACACATCATGTGTTCCTGGGCTATAAGTACTATGTTACTGTGTATACACATCATGTGTTCCTGGGCTACAAGTACTATGTTACTGTGTATACACATCATGTGTTCTTTGGCTATAAACACTATGTTATTCTGTATACATATCATGTGTTCCTGGTATATAAGTACTATGTTATTGTGTATACACATCATGTGTTCCTGGTATATAAGTACTATGTTATTGTGTATACACATCATGTGTTCCTGGGCTATAAGTACTATGTTACTGTGTATACACATCATGTGTTCCTGGGCTATAAGTACTATGTTACTGTGTATACACATCATGTGTTCCTGGGCTATAAGTACTATGTTATTGTGTATACACATCATGTGTTCCTGGGCTATAAGTACTATGTCATTGTGTATATACATCATGTGTTCCTGGGCTATAAGTACTATGTTATTGTGTATACACATCATGTGTTCCTGGTATATAAGTACTATGTTACTGTGTATACACATCATGTGTTCCTTGGCTATAAGTACTATGTTACTGTGTATACACATCATGTGTTCCTGGGCTATAAGTACTATGTTACTGTGTATACACATCATGTGTTCCTGGGCTATAAGTACTATGTTACTGTGTATACACATCATGTGTTCCTGGGCTATAAGTACTATGTTATTGTGTATATACATCATGTGTTCCTGGTATATAAGTACTATGTTACTGTGTATACACATCATGTGTTCCTGGGCTATAAGTACTATGTTATTGTGTATACACATCATGTGTTCCTTGGCTATAAATACTATGTTACTGTGTATACACATCATGTGTTCCTTGGCTATAAGTACTATGTTATTGTGTATACACGTCATGTGTTCCTGAGCTATAAGTACTATGTTACTGTGTATAAACATCATGTGTTCCTGAGCTATAAGTACTATGTTATTGTGTAAACATGTCATGTGTTCCTGGGCTATAAATACTATGTTACTGTGTATACACATCATGCGTTCCTGGGCTATAAATACTATGTTATTGTGTATACACATCATGTGTTCCTTGGCTATAAATACTATGATACTGTGTATACACATCATATGTTCCTTGGCTATAAATACTATGTTACTGTGTATACACATCATGTGTTCCTGGTATATAAGTACTATGTTACTGTGTATACACATCATGTGTTCCTGGGCTATAAGTACTATGTTATTGTGTATAAACATCATGTGTTCCTTGGCTATAAATACTATGTTACTGTGTATACACATAATGTGTTCCTGGGCTATAAGTACTATGTTATTGATTATACACATCATGTGTTCCTGAGCTATAAGTACTATGTTATTGTGTAAACATGTCATGTGTTCCTGGGCTATAAATACTATGTTACTGTGTATACACATCATGTGTTCCTTGGCTATAAATACTATGTTATTGTGTATAAACATCATGTGTTCCTTGGCTATAAATAATATGTTACTGTGTATACACATAATGTGTTCCTGGGCTATAAATACCATGTTACTGTGTATACACATCATGTGTTCCTGAGCTATAAATACTATGTTATTGTGTATACACATCGTGTGTTCCGGAGCTATAAGTACTATGTTATTGTGTATACACCACGTCATGTGTTCCTGGGCAATAAGTACTATGTTATTGTGTACACACCACGTCATGTGTTCCTGGGCAATAAGTACTATGTTATTGTGTATACACCACGTCATGTGTTCCTGGGCTATAAGTACTATTTTATTGTGTATACACATCATGTGTTCCTGGGCTATAAGTACTATGTTATTGTGTATACACCACGTCATGTGTTCCTGGGCTATAAGTACTATTTTATTGTGTATACACATCATGTGTTCCTGGGCTATAAGTACTATGTTATTGTGTATACACATCATGTGTTCCTGGGCTATAAGTACTATGTTACTGTGTATACACATCATGTGTTCCTGGGCTATAAGTACTATGTTATTGTATATACACATCATGTGTTCCTGAGCTATAAGTACTATGTTATTGTGTATACACATCATGTGTTCCTGAGCTATAAGTACTATGTTACTGTGTATACATGTCATTTGTTCCTTGGCTATAAATACTATGTTACTGTGTATACACGTCAGGTGTTCCTTGGCTATAAATACTATGTTACTGTGTATACACGTCATGTGTTCCTGGGCAATAAGTACTATGTTACTGTGTATACACATCATGTGTTCCTGGGCAATAAGTACTATGTTATTGTGTATACACGTCATGTTCCTTGGCTATAAATACTATGTTACTGTGTATACACGTCGTGTTCCTTGGCTATAAATACTATGTTACTGTGTATACACGTCATGTGTTCCTTGGCTATAAATACTATGTTACTGTGTATACACGTCAGGTGTTCCTTGGCTATAAATACTATGTTACTGTGTATACACGTCATGTGTTCCTGGGCAAGAAGTACTATGTTATTATGTATACACGTCGTGTTCCTTGGCTATTAATACTATGTTACTGTGTATACACGTCGTGTTCCTTGGCTATAAATACTATGTTACTGTGTATACACGTCAGGTGTTCCTTGGTTATAAATACTATGGCCTAGATTTGGAGTTTTGCGGTAGCCGTGAAAACCAGCGTTAGAGGCTCCTAACGCTGGTTTTAGGCTACCGCCGGTATTTGGAGTCAGTCAGGAAAGGGTCTAACGCTCACTTTTCAGCCGCGACTTTTCCATACCGCAGATCAATGGGATCTTTCTAACTCCGGTATTTAGAGTCGTGTCTGAAGTGAGCGTTACAATTCTAATGACAAAACTCCAGCCGCAGAAAAAATTCAGTAGTTAAGAGCTTTCTGGGCTAACGCCGGTTCATAAAGCTCTTAACTACTGTACTCTAAAGTACACTAACACCCATAAACTACCTATGTACCCCTAATCCGAGGTCCCCCCACATCGCCGCCACTCGATTACATTTTTTTAACCCCTAATCTGCCCACCGCCACCTACGTTATACTTATGTACCCCTAATCTGCTGCCCCTAACACCGCGGACCCCTATATTATACTTATTAACCCCTAACCTGCCCCCCACAACGTCGCCGCCAGCTACCTACAATAATTAACCCCTAATCTGCAGACCGCAAAGAGCCGCCACCTACATTATAGCTATGTACCCCTAATCTGCTGCCCCTAACACCGCCGACCCCTATATTATATTTATTAACCCCTAATCTGCCCCCCTCAACGTCGCCTCCACCTGCCTACACTTATTAACCCCTAATCTGCCAACCGCAAAGAGCCGCCACCTACATTATAGCTATGTACCCCTAATCTGCTGCCCCTAACACCGCCGACCCCTATATTATATTTATTTACCCCTAATCTGCCCCCCTCAACGTCGCCTCCACCTGCCTACACTTATTAACCCCTAATCTGCCGACCGCAAAGAGCCGCCACCTACATTATAGCTATGTACCCCTAATCTGCTGCCCCTAACACCGCCGACCCCTATATTATATTTATTAACCCCTAATCTGCCCCCCTCAACGTCGCCTCCACCTGCCTACACTTATTAACCCCTAATCTGCCGACCGAATCTCGCCGCTATTCTAATAAATGGATTAACCCCTAAAGCTAAGTCTAACCCTAACACTAACACCCCCCCTAACTTAAATATAATTTAAATCTAACGAAATAAATTAACTCTTATTAAATAAATTATTCCTATTTAACGCTAAATACTTACCTGTAAAATAAATCCTAATATAGCTACAATATAAATTATAATTATATTGTAGCTATTTTAGGATTAATATTTATTTTACAGGCAACTTTGCAATTATTTTAACCAGGTACAATAGCTATTAAATAGTTATTAACTATTTAATAGCTACCTAGTTAAAATAATTACAAAATTACCTGTAAAATAAATCCTAACCTAAGTTACAATTAAACCTAACACTACACTATCAATAAATTAATTAAATAAAATACCTACAATTACCTACAATTAAACCTAACACTACACTATCAATACATTAATTAAATACAATATCTACAAATAAATACAATGAAATAAACTAACTAAAGTACAAAAAATAAAAAAGAACTAAGTTACAAAAAATAAAAAAATATTTACAAACATCAGAAAAATATTACAACAATTTTAAACTAATTACACCTACTCTAAGCCCCCTAATAAAATAAAAAATGCCCTACCCTATTCTAAATTACTAAAGTTCAAAGCTCTTTTACCTTACCAGCCCTGAACAGGGCCCTTTGCGGGGCATGCCCCAAAGAATTCAGCTCTTTTGCCTGTAAAAAAACCCACATACAATACCCCCCCCCCAACATTACAACCCACCACCCACATACCCCTAATCTAACCCAAACCCCCCTTAAATAAACCTAACACTAAGCCCCTGAAGATCTTCCTACCTTGTCTTCACCACACCGGGTATCACACCGATCCGTCCTGGCTCCGATATCTTCATCCAACCCAAGAGGGGGCTAGACATCCATCATCCGACGGCTGAAGAAGTCCAGAAGAGGCTCCAAAGTCTTCATCCTATCCGGGAAGAAGAGTAGATCCGGACCGGCAACCATCTTCTTCCAAGCGGCATCTTCTATCTTCATCCGATGAGGACCGGCTCCATCTTGAAGACCTCCACCGCGGACCCATCTTCTTCCGACGACGACTTCCCGACGAATGACGGTTCCTTTAAGGGACGTCATCCAAGATGGCGTCCCTCGAATTCCGATTGGCTGATAGGATTCTATCAGCCAATCGGAATTAAGGTAGGAAAACTGTGATTGGCTGATGGAATCAGCCAATCAGAATCAAGTTCAATCCGATTGGCTGATCCGATCAGCCAATCAGATTGAGCTTGCATTCTATTGGCTGATCGGAACAGCCAATAGAATGCGAGCTCAATCTGATTGGCTGATTTCATCAGCTGAATTCTTTGGGGCATGCCCCGCAAAGGGCCCCGTTCAGGGCTGGTAAGGTAAAAGAGCTTTGAACTTTAGTAATTTAGAATAGGGTAGGGCATTTTTTTATTTTGGGGGTCTTTGTTATTTTAATAGGGGGCTTAGAGTAGGTGTAATTAGTTTAAAATTGTTGTAATATTTTTCTGATGTTTGTAAATATTTTTTTATTTTTTGTAACTTAGTTCTTTTTTATTTTTTGTACTTTAGTTAGTTTATTTCATTGTATTTATTTGTAGATATTGTATTTAATTAATGTATTGATAGTGTAGTGTTAGGTTTAATTGTAGGTAATTGTAGGTATTTTATTTAATTTATGTATTGATAGTGTAGTGTTAGGTTTAATTGTAACTTAGGTTAGGATTTATTTTACAGGTAAATTTGTAATTATTTTAACTATTTTAGCTATTAAATAGTTCTTAACTATTTAATAGCTATTGTACCTGGTTAAAATAAATACAAAGTTGCCTGTAAAATAAATATTAATCCTAAAATAGCTACAATATAATTATAATTTATATTGTAGCTATATTAGGGTTTATTTTACAGGTAAGTATTTAGCTTTAAATAGGAAAAATTTATTTAATAAGAGTTAATTTATTTTGTTAGAATAAAATTATATTTAACTTAGGGGGGTGTTAGGGTTAGGGTTAGACTTAGCTTTAGGGGTTAATACATTTATTAGAATAGCGGTGAGCTCCAGTCGGCAGATTAGGGGTTAATGTTTGAAGTTAGGTGTCGGCGATGTTAGGGAGGGCAGATTAGGGGTTAATACTATTTATTATAGGGTTAGTGAGGCGGATTAGGGGTTAATAACTTTATTATAATAGCGGTTAATAAGTGTAGGCAGGTGGAAGTGACGTTGTGGGGGGCAGATTAGGGGTTAATAAATATAATATAGGGGTCGGCGATGTTAGGGCAGCAGATTAGGGATACATAGGGATAATGTATGCAGCGGCGGTTTACGGAGCGGCAGATTAGGGGTTAATAATAATATGCAGGGGTCAGCGATAGCGGGGGCGGCAGATTAGGGGTTAATAAATGTAAGGTTAGGGGTGTTTAGACTCGGGGTACATGTTAGGGTGTTAGGTGCAGACGTAGGAAGTGTTTCCCCATAGCAAACAATGGGGCTGCGTTAGGAGCTGAACGTGGCTTTTTTGCAGGTGTATACACATCATGTGTTCCTGGGCTATAAGTACTATGTTATTGTGTATACACATCATGTGTTCCTGGGTTATAAATACTATGTTACTGTGTATACACATCATGTGTTCCTGGGCTATAAGTACTATGTTACTGTGTATACACGTCATGTGTTCCTGGGCTATAAGTACTATGTTACTGTGTATACACATCATGTGTTCCTGGGCAATAAGTGCTATGTTATTGTGTATATACATCATGTGTTCCTGGTATATAAGTACTATGTTATTGTGTATATACATCATGTGTTCCTGGGCTATAAGTACTATGTTATTGTGTATACACATCATGTGTTCCTGAGCTATAAGTACTATGTTATTGTGTATACACATCATGTGTTCCTGGGCTATAAATATTATGTTATTGTGTATACACGTCTTGTGTTCCTGAGCTATAAGTACTATGTTACTGTGTATACACATCATGTGTTCTTGGGCTATAAGTACTATGTTATTGTGTATACACATCATGTGTTCTTGGGCTATAAGTACTATGTTATTGTATGTACATGACATGCGTTCCTGGGCAATAAGTACTATGGGTTTTTTTTAATAATAATTATTTATTAAATAATTAATTTAAATGATGTATCCAATTGTTAAAAAAAAATAATGATGTATTTGAATTCCAGGAAACATTTAGAGGATTATCAAATGTCTCTGAGGCCTAGAAAACAGTATATCTGTACATGAGCACAGTTAATACCTGAAACTCACACTTTACCACCAAGGAAAATTTCAATTGGGAGAGGATCTGATTTTTAAAGCTCCTTTTAGTGCAACTGTAGGTAAAAGCCCCTCTGCCCAAAGGCCTTTGTTTTTAAAGGTTATATTTACTTAAATACACTTGACATTGTTGTAATGCTTGTGGAATATTCCTCTATCAGACCGAACTCGGCCAGTAGTCTTGTTATCCCGGCGTCGAGCCAGAAAGATAGAGAATATCCCAGAGCAGAGAAAGTTAGTAAGATGAGGAAGGCGGCACTCACCACAGACAGGGCAGTCCCCAGTGACAACGGCAGAGCGGTTCAAGGACAAACAAGTAGAATGATCAGGCAGGTAGGAATTGGCAACAGAAAATCAGTCCAAGGGCACACCACTACAATGGTCAGGCAGGCAGGCAGGGTTCGGCAACAAGGAGGCAATCGAGAAAAACAGGGGTTAATAAGCAGAGCAGTCAGAAAGGCAGGGTTCAACAACAGTATATCAGTCCAGGAGTTACGGGTTAAGCGACAGAGTAGTCAGGCAGACAGAGTTCAGCAGCAATAATCAATGCAGCAATTATAGGGGTTAAGATGCAGAGTAGTCAGACAGGCAGAGTTTCAGCAACAATAATCAATCCAGCAAATATAGTACGATCGATCACACCCAGGAGCACACAAAGTAACACCTATACTTGGGCAGTGATAGATTGCACTAGAGACATTTAAATAGGCGCAGGATTGGCACCACAGCGTGAGACAGGCATCAGGGAGGAACGTGCAGCAATGACATCAGCACCGTACGCATCCAGACCCGACACAGCCCTAGGCAATGAGCAAGGAAGGAGGCACCGTGCCCCTAGCAACAGCTAGAGCAGCGCAGCGTGACATAGCCCCCCACCAAAGGGTTCCCTCTGGGAACCAGGGTCGGCCTCAGAGGAGGAGCAGCATGGAATCTCGAGACCAAGGAAGGAGCATGCACATCACGGGCAGGTACCCAGGAACGATCTGCCACTGAGTAACCCTTCCAGTGTATCAGATACTACAGTTGTCTGCGTCTGTATCTGGAGTCCAGGATCTTAGCTACTTCATATTATAGATCACCACAGACCAGGAGGAGGAGCTTGGAGTTGGGTATATCTGTTCTTGATGTAAGGTTTGAGTAGTGAGATGTGAAAGACTGGGTGTATGCATAGGGTTCTGGGCAAGGCCACTTTGTAGGCAACAGGAGACAGTATTTTCAGGACCTTGTAAGGGCCGATAAATCTAGGCCCCAATTTGTGACAGGGTTGATGTAGATGAATGTGTTGAATAGAAATCCAAACACATTCACCCACTGAGATGGCACGTACAGAAGCTCTATGATGATCCGCAAACTCTTTATATCTATAGACAGCTGTACGTAACTGAGAGCGAATACATTGACAATGAGTGGTTAGTCTAGTAACATGTCGGTCTGCAGCAGGAACCCCAGTGGACTGGGAAGAAAGAGGGAAGACACAAGGTTGATACCCTGCTGCGGCTTGAAAAGGAGAACATTGAAGAGAAGAGTGCCAATGAGTGTTTCTTGCAAGCTCAGCTAGGGGTAACAACTCAGACCAGTTGGTGTGGCGAGTGTTGACAAAGGCTCTAAAGTAGGTTTCAAGATCCTGGTTTGCTCTCTCAGTTAGGCCAATTTGTTGAGGATGGTAGCCAGAAGACAAAGAAACAGTGGTTCTAATCAACTTACAAAAGGCTCTCCAAAAGGCAGAGATGAACTGTGGACCTCTGTCGGAAACAATATTCACAGGAATGTCATGAAGTCGTACCACATGCAAGAGAAAGAGAGAAGACAATTCCTGGGCAGAAGGCAGTTTGTTAGGGGTACGAAATGAGCCAGTCTGGAAAAGCAATCCACCACAACCCAGATAACTGTATGGTGGTCAGATGGAGGAAGGTCCACAATGAAATCCATTATTATGTGTGTCCATGGTTGTTTGGGAATGGACTATGGTTGGAGCAAGCCAGGAAGCAAAGATTGGAGAGTCTTATTGGCAGCACAAGTTGTGTAGGCCTTCACATAATCCTGAGCATCAGACTTCATAGTAGGCCACCATACATGTTGGGAAAGACGCTTGAAAGTCCTAGTCAAACCAGGATGTCCTGAGAGTTTGCTATCATAAGCCCAGGCCAGCACGGGGATGCAAAGGTTCAGAGGTACAAAGAGGATATTGGAGGTCACGGGGGCTCCAGGAGGTTTACTAGATTGGGCACGTTGCAGTCTTTGCAGAAGGGTGGTGTTTAGTTGAGCAACCACACAGGAGGGGGGTATTATGTGTTCAATAGGAGCTTCAGAAGAATCACTTGAGTGAGGGAACTGACGGGAAAGGGCATCCACCTTCTTGTTCTTAGTCACAGGAAGATAAGAGACCACAAAGTTAAAACGGGAAAAGAACAAGGCCCACCTGTCCTGTCGAGGATTGAGTTGATGAGCAGTCTCTAGGTAAGTCAGATTCTTGTTGTCGGTGAGAATTTGAATGGGATTGGCGGTACCCTCTAACCAGTGACGCCATTCAGTTAAAGACATTTTAATGGCTAAGAGTTCACGATTACCAACATTGTAGCTCCTCTCAGCAGGAGCAAAGCTTTTTGAGAAAAAGGATTTGGGTAAGAGCTGCTCCAGCCCCTATCTCGGAGGCATCAACCTCTAAAGTGAACTGTAGGTTAGGGTCAGGATGGCAGAGCACAGGAGCTGAACAGAAAGCATTTTTTAGACTAGAGAAGGCACTTATGGCTTCGGGAGGCCAATGTTTACAGTCTTTGTTCCGTTTTGTTAATTCAGTGAGAGGAGCGACTGTTTGAGAAAAGTTCTTTATAAACTTGTGGTAATAATTGGAGAACCCCAAGAACCTCTGTAATTCCTTTAGAGAAGTAGGTTGAGGCCATTCCAGAACTGCGGTAAGTTTATCAGGATCCATGGCAAAACCCTCCTTTGAGATGACATAACCAAGGAATTGGATCTGAACTTGATCAAACTCACATTTTTCTAATTTGGCTACCAGAAAATTGTCTCTGAGACGTAGAAGCACCTGTCTCACGTGTCTATGATGTTCCTTCAAATTGGAAGAGAAAACAAGGATGTCATCCAGATAGACGATGACAGTGCGATTGAGGAGGTCACGGAAGACATCATTGATGAATGCCTGGAAGACTGCAGGGGCATTACACAGCCCAAAGGGCATTACAAGGTATTCGTAATGCCCAGATCTCGTGTTGAAGGCGGTCTACCATTCGTGGCCGGGAGAGATACGAACCAGATTGTATGCCCCACGTAAATCGAATTTGGTAAAAAAGCGAGCATCCTGGAGTGAGTCATACAGTTCAGTGATTAATTGTATAGGATAGTGATTCTTGATGGTTATGTTGTTCAAAGCCCTGTAGTCAATGCAGTGTCTGAGCCCACCATCCTTACTGACAAAAAAGAAGCCTGCCCCAGCAGGAGACGAGGAAGGGCGAAAGAAACCTTTAGCTAGGTTCTCTTGGATGTACTCCTCAATGGATTTGGTTTCCACTTTGGAAATTGGAAAAGTCCTCCCTTTAGGAAATGGGGCTCCGGGAAAGAGGTCGATCTTTCATTCATAAGGATGGTGGGGTGGCAGCACGTTGGCTGCTTTTTTCTCAAACACATCTGCAAGTCTGTGTATACTGAAGGAAGGTTTGAAGGAGTCTGTATACTGGCTATGGGAATATGGGGCAGAGGAGTGACTTTAGCAAGGCAGGAGTGGAAACAGGAGGTACCCCAGGAGACCAGTTGTCCCTCAGCCCAGTCGAACTGTAGATTGTGTAGCCGAAGCCAAGGAAGACCAAGGATGACAGGCTGTGCTGGGGAATGAATGACCTCAAACTGCAGCTGTTCGGTGTGAAGGACTCCCATAGTCAGGGTCAGGGGTGCTGACTCAAAATAAATCAAGCCTGAACAAAGGGGGGTGCCATCCAGGGTAGTTATTTTGAGACAATGTCTTTTCTGCAAAAGAGGCAAGCCAGCTTGAATCATGAAACGGTGATCCACGAAGTTCCCAGCTGCCCCTGAATCAATGATGGCTTGGGTGTGGACGATATTCT
The DNA here is from genome assembly GCF_027579735.1 of Bombina bombina. Taxonomy (NCBI): domain Eukaryota; kingdom Metazoa; phylum Chordata; class Amphibia; order Anura; family Bombinatoridae; genus Bombina; species Bombina bombina. Next base: position 1,402,192,356 of record NC_069500.1, read on the forward strand.
GAATGAAGGTTAGGGTAACAGGTACCAGGATCCAAGAGGAGTGAGGGGATTTAGTAGAGATCGTGCTTAGAGGTACCCCTGTGTTATCCCCTAAGCATTGGCTTTTCCCAGCCGAATGTCACAGTCCTTTAATTGGTGGGAGTTAGATCCACAATAAAAGTATAGTCTCAGTCTCCTTCTCCTCTGTCTTTCAGACTCTGCAGGTTTGAAGGAGGAGAGATCTATGGGTTCCTCCACTGAGGTAACTGGAACTGTTGAAGGGGTAGCGGATGCTGTCGAAACTGGGAGAACAGGAGGACGGGAGGGAAGGACCCTCCTTATTCTGTCTCTCTCGGCTTGTCTTTCCTGAAAGCGAGAGTCCAGACTGATACAAAGTATAATAAAGTAATCCAAAGAAGAAGAAACATCGCGATAAGTGAGTTCATCTTTGATGCGTTCATGCAGACTCCTCCTAAAGGCTGCCTTGAGAGCACTGCCAGCCCAAGTGGTTTCAAGTGCCAAGGTGCAAAACTCGATAGCAAATTGTACCACAGTTCTATTGCCCTGGTGGAGATCCAGAGAGAATATTCCGCAGCAGAGGTACGGTCAGAAGCCCCAAACACAGAAGATAAAGCAGAAATGAACTCATCAGCATCATGCAGGAGTGTAGCGTTCTGTTCCAAAAGGGGAGAGACCCAGGCTAGGGCCTTGTCCTTCAGCAAGGAAATGATAAAGGTGATCCTTGACTGATGAGACTGAAAGGTGTGAGGATCATTACGGAAATGCAGCCTGCATTGTTTTAGAAAGCCCCTGCAATCAGTAGTACCTTCATACTTGTTAGGCAATGGTATCCGGGGTATACTTCCAGAAGCAGAGGAAGAAGCCACAGTACTAGGAGTAGGGGTTGGTGGTGTAACAACAGGAGTGGCATCAATCGCTGCAACTAGTAAGGAGAGTTGAGCGGTAATAGCCTCTAGCTTGGAATCCATATTCTGCAACTGTGTGGTATGGGTTCCCAACATCTGTCCCTGAAGATAAACAGCTCGTGCCACCTCATCTAGCTGCATGGCCCAAGTATAATGTAATGCTCATGGGATATTCCTCTATCAGACCGAACTCGGCCAGTAGTCTTGTTATCCCAGCGTTGGGCCTGAAAGATAGAGAATATCCCAGAGCAGAGAAAGTTAGTAAGATGAGGAAAGCGGCACTCACCACAGGCAGGGCAGCCCCCAGGGACAACGGCAGAGCGGTCCAAGGGCAAACAAGTAGAATGGTCAGGCAGGCAGGATTTGGCAACAGAAAAGCAGTCCAGGGGCACACCACTAGAATGGTCAGGCAGGTAGGATTTGGCAACAGAAAAGCAGTCCAAGGGCACACCAGTAGAATGGTCAGGCAGACAGTGTTCAGCAACAAAGAGGCAATCCAGAAGAACAGGGGTTAATATTCAGAGCAGTCAGACAGGCAGGGTTCAGCAACACTATATCAATCCAGGAGTTAGGGGTTAAGAGACAGAGTGCATGTGAGTGATTGACTGTGTATGCATATCTGGGTATGTGTGTGACATGATTGACTGTGTATGCCTGACTTTGTATATATGTGTGTATGAGTGTGATTGACTGTGTATGCATGTCTGGCTGTGTGTGTGTGATTGACTGTTATGCATGTCTGGCTGTGTGTGTGTGTGATTGACTGTATGCATGTCTGGCTGTGTGTGTGTGTGTTTGACTGTGTATGCATGTCTGGCTGTGTATGTGTGATTGACTGTGTATGCATGTCTGGGTGTGTGCGTGATTGACTGTGTATAGATGTCTGGCTGTGTGTGCGCGTGTGTGTGATTGACTGTATGCATGTCTGGCTATGTGTGCGTGTATGATTGACTGTGTATGCATGTCTGGGTATGTGTGTGTGTGATTGACTGTATGCATGTCTGGCTGTGTGTGTGTGTGATTGACTGTGTATGCATGTCTGGGTATGTGTGTGTGATTGACTATGTATGCATGTCTGGGTATGTGTGTGATGTGATTGACTGTATATGCAAGCCTGGGTATGTGTTTGAGATTCACTGTGTATGCATGTCTGGGTATGTGTGTGACGTGATTGACTGTATATGCAAGTCTGGGTATGTGTGTGAGATTGACTGTGTATGCATGTCTGGGTATTTGTGTTTCTGTGATTGACTGTGTATGCATGTCTGGGTATGTGTCTGTGTGTGACTGACTGTGTATGCATGTCTGAGTATGTGTGTGTCTGTGATTGACTGTGTATGCAAGTCTGGGTATGTGTGTATGTGATTGACTGTGTATGCATGTCTGGGTATGTGTGTGTCTGTGATTGACTGTGTATGCATGTCTGGGTATGTGTGTGTGTGTGTGTGTGACTGACTTTGTATGCATGTGTGGGTATGTGTGTGTGTGACTGACTGTGTATGCATGTCTGGGTATGTGTTTGTCTGTGATTGACTGTGTATGCATGTCTGGGTATGTGTGTGTGTGTGTGTGTGTGTGTGTGTGACTGACTGTGTATGCATGTCTGGGTATGTGTGTGTGTGTGTGTGTGTGTGTGTGTGTGTGTGTGTGTGTGTGTGTGTGTGTGTGTGTGTGTGTGTGTGTGACTGACTGTGTATGCATGTCTGGGTATGTGTGTGTCTGTGATTGACTGTGTATGCATGTCTGGGTAAGTGTGTGTGTGATTGACTGTGTATGCATGTCTGGGTATGTGTGTGTCTGTGCTTGGCTGGGTATGCAAGTCTGGGTATGTGTGTGTCTGTGACTGACTGTGTATGCATGTCTGGTTATGTGTGTCTGTGTGACTGACTGTGTATGCATGTCTGGGTATGTGTGTGTGTGTGATTGACTGTGTATGCATGTCTGGGTATGTGTGTGTGTGTGATTGACTATGTACGTGTGTGTGATTGACTGTGTACGTGTGTGTGTGTGTGTGTGATTGACTGTGTATGTATGTCTGGGTATGTGTGTGTGTGTGATTGACTGTGTACGTGTGTGTATGTGTGATTGACTGTGTATGCATGTCTGGGTATGTGTGTGTGTGTGTGATTGACTGTGTACGTGTGTGTGTGTGTGTGTGATTGACTGTGTATGCATGTCTGGGTATGTGTGTGTGTGTGTGATTGACTGTGTATGTGTGTGTGTGTGATTGACTGTGTACGTGTGTGTGATTGACTGTGTATGCATGCCTGTGTGTGAATGACTGTGTATGCATGTCTGGCTAAGTGTGTGTGTGCATAATTTTGTGTGAGTTCTGTAGTAAGAATAAAATACAAACTATACATTGAATTTTTTTTTCTCTATCTTATCTTCTTAACATTTGGTAGTCATATCCCAAAAAATTCTAAGAAGTGTTTGTTTGTTTTTAATCTCATGGACAAAATGTGAGAATGAATGTATATATCATACAATCACTGCATAAACACATACCAAATACACTCACACTGCATATATAATTTGAGGAAAATATGCTAATAAAATAGTTTTTAAGATTTTCCAATAATAAAAAAATAAAATGTCATTTTAAAAATCAGGTCACCTAGCCATACAAAGCTCCAGCAGCTCCAGTCATGTCCTGACCATGCTGTGATAGTGCAGCACAGCCAAGCAGTGTCAGGGTTTACAGGGGAGGGTCTTTCCTCATTTTGGAGCGTGGAAACTGAATGGGTTTAAGAAAATGAAGCATAAATCTTAAACTTACATTTTTTTCTTCA